>NW_017672686.1:21109-21929 GCF_001879085.1 Nicotiana attenuata | reverse complement strand
ACTAAATTAGACGTAGATGAACCTGGTTCATCTGTTGATCAGAAGTTGTATAGCGGTATGATTGGTTCACTTTTGCATCTTACTGCCAACAGACCTGACATAGTTTTCAGTGTAGGGCTTTGTGCTCGTTTCCAGGCTAATCTAAAGGAATCTCACTTGACTGCTGTCAAAAGGATTTTGAGATATTTGAAAGGCACTACTGATCTGTAGTCTTTGGTACCTTAAGGTAGTAATTCAATCTAGTAGGGTATGTTGATGCTGATTATGCAGGTTTTCTTGTGGATAGGAAGAGCACCTTAGGTATGGCTCATTTTCTTGGTTCATGTCTTGTATCATGGGCCACTGAAAAGTAGAATTCAGTGGCCTTATCCACTGCTGAGGCTGAATATGTTGCTGCTGCCTTTTGTTGTGCTCAATTGCTGTGGATCAAACAGCAGCTGATAGATTTTGGCATTGAAGTTGGTTGCATTCCTATCATTTGTGATAACACTAGTGCTATAAGAATGACAAAGAACCCTGTTCATCATAAGAGGACTAAGCACATAGATGTTAGACACCACTTCTTAAGAGATAACTATGAGAAAGGATTGATTACCATAGAGTTTTGCGCTAATGATAAACAAATTGCTGACATCTTTACTAAAGCACTGAATAGAGAAAACTTTGAAAGGAACAGGTTGGAATTAGGGATGATTAAGATCACCTAATAGGACCATCTACAAAATGACAAAAATAGAAAAAAAAATAGAAAAAAAAAACTTTAGGACTAAGGAAATTTAGAAACTTGTAGTAAATATCTAGTATTAATTTTACTCTAGCT
>NW_017672686.1:0-18742 GCF_001879085.1 Nicotiana attenuata | reverse complement strand
ATTACTGATGATTAATCCATGATTGCACTTGCAGTTGCCCTAGTGGCCATGAGTACTTATTAAAATCTGGGACTCATACTTTGTATGCAACTTTTCGATGATGCCAAAAGGGGGAAGAGATATTGTGCTTAACATATTCTGAATATGTGATATTTATAACCTAATTAACCTGGTCCTTGATGATAAGTGAATTGTCTAAACTTTGTATTGATGGTTAAGCTGAGTTCTTACAGGATCCAAGTAAGTAAAACGCACAAAGTTTGTCATCATCAAAAAGGGGGAATTTGCTGGCCCAAGGACAGGTGAAGTCTTGAAGACTGACAAAATAACTCAGACATGGACCAGGTCCATCTTGTGAAGCACAGTCATGATCAACTTGGACATGTAACTGCACGTGAAGGAGATAAATCTAACTTATCAAGAAGTAATATCTCCTGATCTGAACAAAACGGTTGCATATTGGATAAGGAGAGAAAGACTCCTTACATGAAGAGAACACAGTTTAGGAAGAGGATAGTGTTAGAGTATGAGATCAACTTGAACTGCTCTACGATAGAAGAGTAGTATCTGTATCCCAGTCAATCTCTAATTACTAACCTATTAAATATCAGTGTTGTTCTCTTTTACAGGTAATGCACATTAGCAGAAGTTAAACTTAAATTGAGAGCAAAAAAGCAAGGCGATTTTGCAAGCAATTTATGTGTGATTCGAGTGCGCAATCCTGAAGCTACTTGAACAAGATAGAAGAACCAGTTCTAAGTGTCTATCTTTTATTCTAGTTCAATTGTAGTAGGTGATTTTACATTGTACCTTTCAGCTTTCATATAAGCAATTGTATTAGGTACCTAGAGTGTTCAAGTTAGAGTTAACTTGAAGTTATCCCAACAGTTGAGGTTGTGTGCCACAACGGGATTAGAGTTAATCCTTAGGTTTACAAAGAGTTTTGTAAATGTTGTTTTGGCTCAGTGATTTTAGTGGAAGTTTGGGAAAATCCTACTGAGTAGTGGGTCGTGGTTTTTTTACCTTTTGAGCCCGGTGTTTTCCACGTAAAAATCTCTGTGTTCTTTAGTTTCTTTATTTATTATTCCGCAAATAGTAGTAATTGGAACACATAGAAGAACCATGTCCTTATATAGTTAAGCTAAGCAAAAATTGGGTACCACACAAATCACCCCCCCTCTTATGTGGTATTGACGTCTAAAACATCACTATCCCGTACTTGTAAATTGCCGGAGGACTTAGTAGTACTCATATATTGATCGAGAATTTCCTCAAGTCCTGTGGGCACCGTAAGATGTACCTTTTTTCTCTTTTTTCCTTGAACACTGGCGTCTTTGGGTCCCTTATCATGCCATAGTCCACTCGTCTTGTTGTTGATGATCCTTCCTCTTCTTCCCCCTCTTCCATCTGTGGCGGAGCTGGTGGATGTACACTGTCCGTTGCTGCTGCTACAACTCGGGGTCAGGCTGGCACTCGTGTGGGTTGGATTTGGTCTTAATACTGGATTGTTTGGTGCAGTGGCTTGGAGATGTGTTGGTGGTTGATAGTGGGAATTGGTTGCTTGGTTTTGGTGCATGGAGTCGTGAAAAAGGGATAGGTTCATGCTTAGGCTTATTGTCACGACCCTAAACCCAGACCCGGTCGTGATGGCGCCTCTCGTGAAGACAAGGCCAGCCGACACAACTCCCAGTTCATTTAAACAATTATAATAACACCAAATAAGTCATTAACATACTAATAATCCCAAAACATAAGTGAAACAGTATAATTTGAGGAAAACAACCAAACACGGCCCGATATCGGGGTGTCACCAGTCATGAGCATCTAACATAAGTCTCGAAATGTAGAAAAGGGACTACACAGTCTATTATAAAATCCAGAACTAGGAACAGAAACAATGATAATAGGGAGAAAACACTGGGCTGCGAACGCCGAGCAGCTACCTAGTGGACTCCGAAAATCTGCTGGAAGCTATCAACCCTCGCTAGCAGGACCTGTAGCGCCCGAATCTGCACACAGGGTGTAGGGAGTAAAGTGAGTACCCCAACTCAGTGAGTAATAACAATTAATGAAGACTGAGCGACAAGAAATCACGTTAAACACAACAATATGCTATAAAGAGGCAAAGTAAAATCAGTAAAATACAATTAAACAGTGTAATCTCATAAAGCACCTTTTAAGCAGTTAAGCAAATAGATGAAAGGCAGCTAGAAAAGATAAACACATAAAAATCGCCCCTCGGGCACAATAACAACATAATCAGCCCCTGGGCAGTAACATAGAGCAATACCAGCCCCGCGGGCTATATCTCATATCACAATGGGTACCCACGCTCACTGGGGGTGTACAGACTCCAGGAGGGGCCCCTTACGGCCCAAGCGCAATATCAATCCATCTCGTGGCATAATCAATAGGCTCTCGGCCTCATATCAACAAGCCACCTCGTGGCGTACAAAATCTCATGCCCTCGGCCTCATAATCATAATCAGTATATCACTGCTGCGGCGTGCAACCCGACCCGAAAGTATCCTCACAACACAGGCCCTCGACCTTGCTCAGTCAATCTCGTAAGCCACTCGGGCAGAAGTAAAACATGATGCTCAGCTCAAAAATATCTTCTAAAATATCATTTAAGGTGTTGAAAACAGAGTAAACATGGCTGAGTTATGGAAACAGTAAAATATAGCATGACTGAGTACAAGTATAAAGTCAAAACAGTGAGGAAATGGCAGTAAAAATCCCCTAAGGGTCCAAATAGTTGGCACGAAGCCCAAATATGGCATTTAGCCCAAAACATGATAACACCAAACAATTTGCAATCAAATACACAGTAAAATAGTCATTCGGGATGGACCAAGTCACAATCCCCAATGGTGCCCGATCCCACGCTCGTCATCTGGCGTGTGCGTCACCTCAAATAGTACAACGATGTGTGATCCGGGGTTTCTACCCCCAGGACAGCATTTACAATCATTACTCACTTCAATCCGGCCCAAACTCTAGCTCGCGATGCCTCTGCCCCTCGAATCGGCCTCCGGATGCTCCAAATCTATCCAAAATCAGTACATAACCATCAAAATATGTTAAGGGGACAAAGGCCACTCGAAAACAATCGAAAAACAGTACCAAACCTGACCACTGGGCCTACGTCTCGGAATTCAATAAATTTTACATCATTAGACTCCTTATCTCCCCACGAGTTCATAGATATCAAAAGTACAAAAATTCGATCACAAATGACCCCTCAAACCCTTGCTTAAAGGTCTCCAATTCTCAAGCCTTAGTTCCTAATTTTTAACCCTTAATTTCCATTAATCTTAGGCCAAATCAGTGAAATAATGCCATAGGATTGATTATTAGGCTCAAAAATCTTACCTCCAGACGATATCACTTGATTCCCTCTTCAAAATCTCTCAAAAAGCTCCAAAACCGATTTGAAATGGTGAAGAACTCAAAAATCGCGAAGAAGTGCTTTTATACCTTCTGGCCTAGGCTTTTCGTGCCTGCGGTCCAGATACCGCTTCTGCGGTATTCACTTACGCTGCCTCCCGCATCTGCGACCCTATCTCCGCATCTGCGGTCACGCAGGTGAGGTTCACATACCGCATCTGCAGTTTCACTCAACCCAGCCTTTGCCGCATCTGCGGCTCCAACCACGCTTCTGCGATACCGCACCTGCGGTCCCCTAGCCGCAGGTGCAGTTATGACAGCAATGGGACATCTTCAGCTGCCAAAACCAACTTCCAAACTTTCCGCCAACCATCCGAAATTACCCCGAGGCCCCCGGGACCTCAACCAAAAGCACCAACAAGTCTTATACTACCATTCAAACTTATACCAATCTTCAAATCACCTCAAACAACGTCAAATCAACCAAAACACCTCGGATTCAAGCCTAAGGTTCTCAAAATCTTCCGAATTCCGCTTTGATCAAAAAGTATACCAAACCATGTCTGAATGACCTGAAGTTTTGCACACACATCCCAAATGACACAACGGTCCTACTGCAACTCCTGGAATTCCATTCCGACCCCTATATCAAAATCTCACCTACCAACGGAAAACGCCAAAATTCCACTTTCGCCAATTCAAGCCTAAATCTACTCCGGACCTCCAAAACACATTCTGATCACTCTCCTTAGCCTAAAATCACCTCCCAATGCTATCCGAACCATCAGAATTCACATCCGAGCCCTCTAACACATAAGTCAACTTCCGGTTGACTTTTCCAACTTAAACTTTCTTAAAAGAGACTAACTGTCTCAAACCTTACCAAAACCTTTCCGAACCTGAGTCAACCAACCCGATAATACATAGAACCGATAAAAAAAGCAATAAGAAGCAGAAATGGAGAAAATGGAGTGGTAGCTCATGAAACAACCGGCTGGGTCGTTACACTTATCGGGGCTGAAGGAGCCATCCTTGGTTTCTAGCTCCATGGTGTTGGATGGATTCCCATGATGGGGTGGTTGATGGGCGTGGGAATTTGGTTGTTGAACATGTCCAACCATGGGTGGTTTGCTATGTTGTCCAACCCTATTCTCAGCCTCTCTGTCACTATCTGAGCTAGGTAGCTTGGATCCTCTAGTTCTATTGTGATGTCCTGACCATTTAGTTGTAGGTTCATGTTCAGATCATATCCCGTCAGCCCGTGCTCTAAACATGACTGTGGGACATGGTTCATTGGCAATGGAGGTGTGGTGTAGATTATTATTCATGGGTGGGTATGGTGCATGATAGTTTGCTCTTTGTTGTTCTCTCATCCAAACGTTTCTCCTGCTCCTTTAGTGTCTCCTGTGGTAGTTGTTTGTTGGGAATCTGGTCATAGTGTTGTTCTTTCTTGCTTTGTTGGTTGATGTTTTTACCCTTGTGTGATGAGGTCTCTTTTAGGTCTTTTTTAAAAGTGTTCAAAGGGTGTTGTGAAGGTGTGGTGTTCATGTCCGACATGACTAGGTATTGGTCAACTTGAGGGGTTGAGATGATGGCTTCTAGGATTTTGGTTGGGATAAGTTTTGACATATAGTCAGCTGATTCGATGTCTATATTTTTAGAAAGGGTGTACTATGATTTGGGAGGATTATTTTCACCAATTAATGTTGTTGGGACATTTCCTAGGGTGGTGGGGAGGTCTATTACCATGGTGCTGCAACTTTTGATTGAATTGGTGTTATAGGCAGTAGGTTTTGCTTTTGGCTCTAGGTTATCTGTGGAAGACCGCTGGTTTTTGGGGTTGTGATGGCATCAGCACTGTTCCTAACGGGTCTGGGCTCTTAGTTATTTAATTTGGTCATTAAATGCTTCACAGTTTGGGTGACCACTGATGGGCTTGGGTCTTTATCCAACGGGTTTTGGTTTGTTTGTTGGCTGAGGTTTCCCAGTTCTCGTAGGTTTTATCTAGCACCGTTATTTTGTGTAGTGGTCTGGGTATTACCCGCCGTGTTAAGAGAGTTATGGTAAGTGATCTTACGCATAAACTCTTGCTCCTAGGATTGACCTAGTTTTGCTTCCACGGGTCTATGGATGTTGTCCATTGGTGCCTTGCCAATGAGACTTGTTTCCTACCTTGGTTGTCCTAATGATTCCCTCTGGTTATCCTTTGCATGTTCTTGGAGTTTTTTTGGTTTTTTCTGGTGTGTAAGAATGGTCCATTGGTCGATCTCTTTGGTTAAGGAGTCGATTTCCTTAGTTTTTCCATTGTTGTTGGTGATTCTAGTTTCCACTGTAGGTGTCACGTTAGGGCAATTCCTTAGGGTATGTCCAAGCCTTCCACATGATTCACACAGTAGATTGAAGCCCTCGTAGGCTATTTTTTGGTAATGATTTCCGATGATAATGTGTGTTTTTAGGGGCTTTTCTATGGGTGTCAGGATGCATACTCTTGCATATTTTCCTCGTGTGGTTGAGGATGTACATGCATCAATCCGGAGATTTGCCTAATTTGTTTCCTATTTTTTGAAGGATCTCATAGTCGTAGAATTCCGTTGGGAGCTCTGGTAGCCTAGCCCAGACGGCTGAGTAGGTTAGGGATGCCATTGAAGCTAAGAATCTAGGTTCCCATTTCCTTACAGTGAGGAATTTGTTTCCAATAAACCAAGGTCCACCGTGTAGTGCTTTTTCATAGTTTTCTGGTTTGGAGAACTTTATGAGGTAGTAGTCATGGCCAAGGTCTATAAGTATTAGAGCTTAAGAAAGCCTCCAAATTTTATTTGGAGGAATTGGTAGGTTACTCTTCTGCCAAAGATTTTAATTATTAAGGATTTTTCCCAGTTTTTGTAGATTCTTTCCATGTCTTCCAATGTAATGGGAATAAAATTGTCCGAGTCGAAGTGATTTTCAGTTTCATCCGATATGTCAAAGCCTATGATGGATTTTTTAATTGCTATTTGATTTCTAGTTTGATTATTTTGGAGGTTGGCTTGTAGTTTATTTAGAAAAGATATTTTTTGTTCTTGTTGTTCATTTTTTTATTCTAGGATTTTTGTTGGTCTCCTGTTATAGGGATGTTCATGTTTTGAAGGAGGATGTGTTTGTTCTGTTGTTTTGTTTCTTCTCCTTCGAGATGCTCCATCTCAATGTCAGTCATAGCGGAGGGCGATGTTCTGCTGCCATCGTATTGTGGATCTGGGCTCTGCTGAGCGAGCATGGATGGTAGATGCTTTGCTTGTTGCACTGGTGGTGAAGGAGCGTGTAGGAAGTTTGAAAATGGCTGGGGAATGAACCTTTCTCTAACGATTCTAGAGAGAGGCGGGAGGTTCTCTCACTAAACTAACCCATCGGAAAATAAGAGTAACAATAAGAAGTGGAGTTGTTTATTGCAGAGAGCGTTTTATCTTTCAAAGTAAAAAAATTCATACAAATCCATATTAATCGAGTCACAAAATGAATATCGAACACCGGTTGATAAACTAAAATATAATAATAATAATAATAATAATAATAATAATAATAATAATAATAATAATAATAAAGTATTTAGGCAAAAAAAGCCACCATTGCTTATCATATTCTTTACTTTGGAATACTTCTCCATTCACCTATTTTTAGAGAATAGGTTAATCCACAAACATCATCCGTTTGGAGAAAAGGTTTTGGAAAAAGTTTCATGAAAAATTAGGACAAACTAGTGTCTACACACACGTGTGTGTGTAAAAATTAAAACGAAGTATTTTTGGAAACAAAAATTAATCCTAAGGTAAGTTATATAAAACTAAATAAAATAATTTCTTACAAACAATTTCTCGAAAGTAATCCTGATATAAAACTTTTTCCAATAACTTTTATTCAATTTCTTTCCTTTCAAAATCTTAATTAAAATTTAAAAAAAAATGTTCAAACAAAAACTGGATTTCTTTTTTCTGTTGTTTCCTTTCAGTTTTCGAAGTACATCTTGTGTGTTTACCCTTAAAATCGGATAACAATTGAATTTATACGTGGTTTTAAGGATACGTGATATAACTTGATACAAATTAAGAAAATAGATTAATATGAAAATTGACGATAAGAGAATAAATGCAAATCACACAAATTGAACAACCTTGGATTTTGAGTTCCGTTTACCTCAAAAATATGAGTAACAATTAAACTTATTTTTGATTTTAAAGATATGTGATTTAGTTCAATACTAATTAATAACTAAGAAATCAAACGTATAAACTAGAGAAGAAAGTTGAATCAAACATGTGTTCAAGCCAATTTTGACTTCGAGCTGCGGTGGCCTCGAGGTGGGTTTACAAGAACAATAAAATAAAAATAATAAAGTTAAGAGACAATTCTGATGAGTAATGAGCAAGAAAGTAAGAGAGTATATTCTTTTTCCAATGATTGATTGTCGCTACAAATGATTGGGGTCCCCTTTATATAGTAGGGGAACCCTAAATAGGGTACATTTACATTCCAAGTAAGGAATCTTATTGGGACAGCTATCTAACCGCCTAGTACAAATCCATACAAATCTGTCCTGGAATTTACGCAGGGATCTTGGGGATGTTTCAGGAATCTTGCTCTTTCTGTTAAAAACCCATAACGGCATCATCTCGGGGTTGGTCATACTCGGCTTCAGTGCTCATCGCGTACTTCGATCTTCGAGCCTTATACTCTATCGTCGGGCTCGAGCTCGGTCCATTGGGCTTGAACTCGATCCATCCTAAACTCGGGCTTGAAGCGACTCTTCGAGCCCGTGAAATCGGGCATACCTAATTTCGGCCGTATACAAGTTCGATCACCCTCGAACCAAGAAATGCCTTAGCTGATGTAAGAACAGAATTACAAGATGATTAGAGCTAGAAAGAACAGTGTATTACTTTTTTGCTGCGTATTGCAATGTGTGTTACAAATGATCAGACCCCCCTTTATATAGTAGGGGTGTCCTACTCTTGATACAATTCTATACAAGTTAAAAAAATCACGATTTGCTAATTAATCGGCCTCTCCTTGATACATGCCGAGGTTTCCTCCGTGATTTCCAATCGATCGCGGATATTTCGGTCTTTTGTTATTCGGCTTGGCAAATTTCCTTTGATCTTGTTTGATCTCGATCTTGTTCGGTCCAGGGTTCACGAGCTCATTGATTTAACTGCGCACCTCGATTTGATATAACCCGAGGTCGAGCTTTAACCTGTTGTGAGCATGTGATTTTTGCCTCGCACGAATTACTCCTACAGATTTCTTAGATTTAGGATTTTTCTTTTAATTGTTTAATTTGTAGGAATTAATTGCATAATTTTCGTGTTTATTTGCATTTTTTACCGTGTGCATTTTTAATTTAACATAAATTCATAAAAAAAATAATAATAAATAAATAAATAAATACAAAAATACGCATTGTATTTGCATTTAGGATTTAATTTTTTATATTTTAGATTAATTAGTAATTAGGGTTTTACAGAAAATACAAAAATCACAAAAAAGTTGATTTATTTGCTTTGTTTAATTTTAGCTTCGAATTTTGTTCAGTTTTCATTTAAATTGGTATTTAATTAATTTGTGTTGGTTATTAATTAGAGCTTAATATAGTTGGGTAGGTTAATTTAGTTTTTAAAGTTAATTTAGATTTTTAATTTTAATTTGAAAGAAAAATAAAAGAAAATGAAAAGAAAAATAGATTCCTTAATAAAAGACCTGAACTTGGGCCAAATCCACCCCAAGCCCAAACCTTTACACAGCTTTGAACCCGTTCCAACAGCCCACACATTAGCCCAAGTTCTATCCAGTCCAGCATACCCTCCCCCTTATGAAACGACGTCGTTTAGTAACTTTCAATCAGGACCGTCGAGGTTTTTTAATCTAACGGTCCTGAAGCCTAGGTTACTAAATATATAACTGTCCGAAACCATACCCCCCCCCCCTCTCAAACCCCCTACTCCGTCTCTAACCCAAACCCTAGAGACCCCAGCCACCCCCATACTCTCCGGCGAAACCCGCCGGCGGCGATGATGGTAGTTATGCCAATGACCACCAAAAATACACCACTAACTCCCCTCGTCCCCCTCTTTCAAACCATGCCCTCAGCTCCCCTCGAATCAACGCCAAACTCGTCGAATTTTAGTTCAAATTTTTCCGACCACCACACAACTCTTTCCGTTCACCACCAAAATTACACCATAAGACCGCATCCTTGTCCTCTATCGAACCCCCAAGGCCCCACCCCTCGAATATGGCCGGAACTTCTCGAATATCGATTTGAAGTTTTCCGGCCAAAACCCTAAGTCACCCAAAGTCAACCAAATTTACACCCTATACTCTTCCGACCTCCCTCTACCCGAATCCCCACCTGGAATCCTTCGAATATTGACCAAGCTTCTCGAATTTCAGATCGAAAAGCTGTCTAGAACCCTAATTTGTTGATGTTTGGGTATTTGTGATTTTGGGCTATAATCGCCTTTAATCGTGTGTTTTCTCGCGAAAACACATGATTAAAGACGGTTTTAATCCGAATCGTCCGAGAAATCCGCCATTATTCGAGTTTGAATCAATTTCGAGGTACTTCATTCGTACTTTCTTCTTTGTTTTCATTTGTTTTTTTTATAATTTTTGTTTGGTTCAGAATTTCTTTTATTATTTTTGTGATGAGTTAGGGTTTCAATATAGGTTTCTGTTTTTTACCATATAGTTAGTCGGTTTTTAGTAATTTGCTCGTTTGATTTCAACAGTAGGAATCCATGTTTAGCTATTGCTTTGTATTTTGATGTTGTTCGTTTATTCTTCATAGTTGGTTTCAACTTGGTTTTGTTTGATTTAATTGATTAGTTCTGTGTTAATTAGTGATTGTTGTCGATGATTCTTTAGTTCACTATTTGGTTTCAATATTAGGCTTAGCTTAATTAGCTGGTGTTAATTAGCTTAATTGATTTGGTTATAGCTGATAATTCAACAAGGATAGCAAGGCTGGGGTGGGTTAGTAATTCCAGAGGGGGAACAAGGGTAGTTTAGGCATCTGAAAGGGCTAGTATATTAAGAACTAGTAATTTTAGAACCCAGTAAGGGTAGTGTAGGTATTCCATAGGTAGAAGAACACCCTAGGGCCTTCTAGAAGGGGGCCTTAGTGTAAGTTTCTGCATTTCTAATGCAGTAACTTGGGCAACAAGTCATAAAAGTAGGGATTAAGGTCCAATTTCTGAAAATAAAAAGGGGAAAAAAATAAGTAAAAATTTTCAGAACATCCTGCCCCCTTTTGTGCCTATAAAAGGCATGTCTAATGCCCTGTTTTACAGGTTTTGGAACCCTGAAAATTCCCTGAAGGTTTTTAGACTCTCTGACCCCTGAAAATTTCCAAAAATTGTAGTTCTAACGTCTGAAAGTTTCTTCCCTTAGATTATATCATTAGCTCCTCAAAAATCAAAAAAAATAAAAACAACAAAACTCCAAAACACACTGTTTTATTGAAATTTTAGGTTAATTTCAGGTTTTAGTGTTTGATTTGCATCATTTAGCTTAGAGTTTGATTGCTGAAGTTTGCTGGAGGCTCCTGGGTTAATTTCAAGCTGAGTTTTTTTTTTTGAGTCAATTGTGGTTTGCTTACTGGCTTTTTCATTGTTGGATTCTAAGCTGAAACTGCTGTTGCTGTCATTTGCTGTTAAAAACTGTTGTTAATCACTCGAACTGCTGCTGACCCTCTTCTTCTCCTTGTTTCACTACAAATTCCAGGTATTTCCCTAACTCAGGAGATCCGGAAGTACAAATGTATAATGCAAGCTGAAAACTAGAATGAAAAATGAAGCATGTTATTATTGATTTTGCTACTATTGATGTTTTAGTGTATTTCATTGTAATTAATTAAGACTGGACTGTTTGGACTGTTAATTCGTAGTGGACTGTTGATATTCATTAGCTTAGTATGATTGTGTTTGGTGATTAGCTTAACTGTCGATATTAACAACAATATACATGTAGAAGTTGATTTAGATCTTCACTTGTAGTTAATAATTCAACATTCGAATAGCTGTGAGCATTTAACAAATGCCAGCAGTAGTATGAATTTAGATTTGTTAATTTACTGGTTGAAAACTGAATTTGACTAGATTGCATGCTCATAAGTGTAAAAATCAGATTGTGAGTTGTTCGCATGCTTCAACGAATTTTGAAATCAAGGAAAAATACATAAATAAGTCGAGTGTTAAACTGTGTTTTCAGTTGGAACTGCGATTTAATATGAGTTTCACACGTTTAAATCTGGAATCAATTATTTATCATCCATGCCTAATGCTTAGATGTCTAGTCAAGTGCTAATATAGATGTTTAGCTACAACTGATTAGAATTAAAAATATCCATTGAATCGAAGTTGTTTTATAGGTTAATTTGAACCATAGTATTTGGATAAATTTGTCACCCTGTCACATTGGGCTCCAACGGACAGTCCAGATGCAATTTTGCTTCAAGCCCGTCCAATTCAATTCACTCTCGATTTGGGCCCCTGAGCAGGCCCATTTGATTGACCCTCATCTGTGATGACCCGGCCTGTCGTCACGTGAGTTACCGCCCCGTTTCCCCCATATTATGTCCCTCCATGATTTAATATCAGTATTTGAGTTGATCGAGTAGAATTGGATTGGTTCTAGTTGGAAATATGGCACTTAGCCTTTTTGAAGGAAGCTTGCTTTGGAAAAAGTCAACCGGAAGTTGACTATGTAGTTAGAGGGCTCGGATGTGATTTCCGGTGGTTCGGGTAGCTTCGGGGGATGATTTGTGACTTAGGAGTGAAGTCGGAATTCAATTTGGAGGTCAGGTGTAGAATTAGGCTTGAATTGGCTAAGGTTGAATTTTGGCGAATTCCGGTTGGTAGGTGAGATTTTGATCCGAGGGTCGGAATGGAATTCCGAGCATTTCAGTAGCTTCGTTAGGTGATGTTGGATATGTCTGCAAATTTTCGGGTCGTTCGGACGTCGTTGGGTCGGGTTTTTGGTCAAATGCAAGTTTCGGAAGTTTTAGTTTAACTTAGGCTTAAATCCGTGGTAATTTGATGATTTTTGTGTTGTTTGACGTGTTTTGGTGATTGGAAAAATTGATGTTGGGCCAGTCTGGAGGACATGAGGCCGGACCTTTGCTTATGGCTTGAGCACCAAGGTGCTGATTTTTGTGAGCTGGAGTTATGAACTTATATGTTCAGTATTGTCCCAAATTGTGGAAATGGCTGCTGGATAGCTACGTAATGAGTATGTTGGTACTGTGTAGTGTGTATGACAGTGGAAGGTATACAAAAACATGAACTAAAGGTAAAGCTAATGGGTATTTAGCTTATGAGGGGAAACCATTTGTTATACTAGTTAGATAAGTCTGGGAGCTAAGATCGCTTCTGTAAATGTATTATGACGAAATCTATATCGAGGAGCACACCGTGAAGGTCGAAAACATTAAGGAGAGAATATGTTCTTACTCGGTTGAATATCCCAATAATGGAGGATCGAAAGGTATCTTCTATGTGTTATGATTGGAATAGGTGCAATCCATGCCCATATATCGATTTTGATAATATAATACATGTAGTATTGAGATTTATGTTGATATACATTGTGATGCTTGTCAAGTTGTGGCCGTGTTGCTAGGATGGTTTTGGTGATTCTCTGGCAGGTGGATAGGCCCAATTACAAGGGAAACTCTGCCGAAAATTTTGGGACTTAGTGAAAATTTGGTCGCCTAGAGGGTAGGCTTAACTGTTATGTGAGTGAATGCAAGAAAATGCAGAAGAGTTAAAATTCCAGATGATTTGAGTTTCCATAAGCTTATGAAAGAGCGAGTTCAATCTCACTATGGTATTATGACAGCAATGGAGCATATGCGTTATGAGTATAGTGTGTTGTGATATATGGATTCGAGCCAAGTTGGGGAGCGTGCTAGTGGTTAGCGGATTGGTGGTTATGTACTATGTTAGTTCTGATTTGATGCATGCTGGTGAATCAGCTCTGGTCGTGGAGATTAGGCCGGGAATGGCACGAGTGAAGGGAAAATTTTGACAAAGATGTCATGAGCTCGGATGAGCAGGAAAGAAGTTTCGATTGTTAAGGTGAATTGGTATTGTCTTCAGCGTCACCTAAGATCGGTGTTTTTGTAAAAAAGGGCTTTGCGTCCTGGCTAATGATTCTTGATCGCTCTTCAGCGTTAGTGCGACCGGTGGTTTGGAGGTACGCCCCAAATATTGTTGCGGTAGGTGGTGGGAGTGTGTCCCACTGGAAGATTATATAAGTGTTGCATGTAGTCACTTGACTGATTAAAGATGTAAACCAAGTATCAAGGTTGTGATGGTGTCGTTAAATTGAGGAATTCATGCCTGGAGGGCACTTGGCATATTGGGTTGTGAACTGGGAAGGATTACCCCGATTGTGATGGTTGTTCTTGTGTGTTATGTGAAAAAGGGAGTTATTATGGACCCTTGAAAGGTTGTCAAACTGGTTCTTTGTGAGCAGAATCGACTTGAAGTCGGTGGTTGGACTTAACGTGAATAGTGGATCTATATCAGGCCAGATGTGTGCATTTTTGTAACGCGGTCCTCATGGAGGAGTAGTTAGGTTGATTCTTCATGGCCAGATATCTCGCGTAGTGTTGCATTACGCCGTGTGATTTGTGAAATGACTCAAGAAATTGCTTATGTGTTGAGAATCCGCGTAGGAATGATGTTACTTGAGCAACTTGGCTCTTGAAATTCAGACTGTATATCGCACCTCAGTTGTGCTTGAGTTTTGTAGTTATAACGCTAAATATCCCTCAGGGATGATATTATGCACTTAGCATGCTCATGACCGATATTCGGTATTTTGTTATAATGAGCAGATTTGGCTCGACGTGTATCTCCTTATGCGAGATCTATGTGTGGATCGGGTGGCACGCCGCCATGGGTATGTTATCCGGATCGGGTTGCACGCCGCAACAGTGTGAAATCGAGTATAGTTTTCTATACGCTATCTTTGTATGCCTTGCTACCTGTTTTCCAAGGAAAGTCTGTATTAGTGTGTAGGATTTGGTAATTCCTTCCAGAGCTCGTTTTCTTTTGTATTACGTTCGAATTGGTAGCCTATTAGCACATTGGGGCATCATATACGACTTATAATTATGTCTGGAGTGGCTTATTGCCCGAACAGTTTGTACTGGGTAAGACGAGATCATTGAATTTGAGATCAGTGCAATCTGAGTATGTGAAGTAAAATAAAAGAGCTAAGACCATTGTTTGGCTCAGAATGAGGTGATAGTTCTTGCCAAGAGTATAGAACTAATGAATTGTTGTTTCGGTAGTAGTTATGAATGTGTACAGGTCTCATCCGTCGTGTCAGTATTGTAAGAATTTGAACAAGACCTGTGTATGTCATGCAGAGCATGGGATGTGTAGTGATTCCTCCTAAGTGATTAGATAAATGATCTTCGGATGATTGGGGAAAATGATATTGCTAAGTGGAAGTGATTTGATGAGAGTATATGTCTCAGAAAAAGGTAATGTGATTAAACTGATTATATTTCGGCAGTAGTGCGGCATGTTCTTGTTGGGTTGGTGGTATTCGAGTTTGCTCGGTAGCACAGGTAAATATCGAGTATCTGTCGTGGAATGAAGGAGTATCAAATGTGTGCATGTATTCGCACAGTGGAAACTGGGATCAGGTATGATGATTTGTGTGTTATATGGAGTTCTGATGTACAGGCTATGTTGTGATGTTGGAATTCAGACTGGTTCTCTTAGTGTTGGAAGATTTTGAACTATTGCATTATGGGCTATGTCGGAAAATGCCACAGGCTGCGTGGCAAGGTGCATTAGACTATGTCCTAGTAGAATGGTTTATATTTCAAGGACCAGCGGATGGCTGGAAAGAATTGATGTTCTTGATTGGGCCTTCGTGGCGGATGCCAGTGTCTTGAGGCGCTTCATGTGTAACAGTGTTGGGATAGGATCGCGTATTATTGCGAGGCTACGTGGAGTTATGACCTTTCGAGGTAGATTCAGCTGTTATATTTCTACGATGCGAGACGGAGTCTCAGCCTTGTGTTGTAATGGTATTGACGAGCTTGAGGTACATCTCTTTCGTTTGAGCCGTTTGTTACGATTTGAGCATGTTCAGACCGTTTCTTACGGGTGCGTGTATTATGCAGGTTGTGGTTTAGGCTTGTATGGAGATATCATATCACCGAGAGTGGTGTTGGATTCGAGGTGATCGTTGGGTTCATTAATGCATACGGACAGATTTGATCTCAGCTTGTTAGGAAGATAATATCGAGGTTTGACCCGGAAATCTGTTGTGATATCAGTCAAGGGAAGTGGTTTCATGAATGGTTGATCTGAGAGATGATTACGGTTTATAGCGTGTTTCATTCATCGTTGGCAGTATATGAGAGTGTTGGAATAAGGCTTTAGCTAGTGAGAGGTTCTCTGCCGGTAATTGGTTGCTGGGGACAACTGCTGTGAATAGAAGTTATAGTTCCGAGTGTTTGGTTTAGGCGGTATATCATATGTTTTCACCTGAGGGTGCAAGTATGGGTTATTACAGCTGGTTCGGGCTTACTCTGAGTATAGATGTGAATTTCTGATCTTGGGTATGATTTTTTCGGAAAGTGCAACGTGGTTCTATGGTTTATGGCTTAAAGGGACTGTGGAAGTTCGGCTATATTGTGTTATCGGGTCTATGCGAGATAGGGTGGCGAGGGATCACCCCGGGTATATGATTGGTAAAATCGTTCAGCTGTTGGTTGGTTTCTAGAACAACTGTGTATACGCTCGAGGACGAGCGTTTGTTTAAGTTGGGGAGGATGTGACGACCCGGCCCGTCGTCACGTGAGTTACCGCCCCGTTTCCCCCATATTATGTCCCTCCATGATTTAATATCAGCATTTGAGTTGATCGGTTAGAATTGGATTGGTTCTAGTTGGAAATATGGCACTTAGCCTTTTTGAAGGAAGCTTGCTTTGAAAAAAGTCAACCGGAAGTTGACTATGTAGTTAGAGGGCTCGGATGTGAGTTTCGGTGGTTCGGGTAGCTTCGGGGGATGATTTGTGACTTAGGAGTGAAGTCAGAATTCAATTTGGAGGTCAGGTGTAGAATTAGGCTTGAATTGGCTAAGGTTGAATTTTGGCGAATTCCGGTTGGTAGGTGAGATTTTGATCCGAGGGTCGGAATGGAATTCCGAGTGTTTCAGTAGCTTCGTTAGGTGATGTTGGATATGTCTGCAAATTTTCAGGTCGTTCGGACGTCGTTGGGTCGGGTTTTTGGTCAAATGCAAGTTTCGGAAGTTTTAGTTTAACTTAGGCTTGAATCCATTTGATGATTTTTGTGTTGTTTGACGTGTTTTGGTGATTGGAACAAGTTTGTATGATGTTTTGGAGTATGTTGGTGCTTTTGGTTGAGGTCCCGAGGGCCTCGGGGTGGTTTCGGATGGCTAACTGGGATTTTTGATGTTGAAAAATGCAGCAGAAATTTGCAGAGCAAATTAGCTCTTCGCGATCAGGAGCATAGGGCTGCGATCGCATAGAAGAATTGGAGGGAGCTCAGATTTTTGCACTATGCGATCGCGTAAAGGGCTCTGCGATCGCATAGGTATGGGAGTTTGGTCAGTGCGGTTGCGTGGCTAGGTGCGCGATCGCGTAGAAGAGGAAAGGAGTGCTCTGCGATCGCAAGGGGTGTTCTGCGATCGCGTAGAAGGAATTTTTGGGAGGTTTGAGATTGTGATATGCGATCGCATTAGTAGTGTTGCGATCGCATAGAGGAAAGACTGGGCGGACAGAATAGTTTTAAGGGTTATTTCAGTCGCGAAACCCATCATTTTTCCACCATTTTTACACCGCCTTGAGAGCTTTTTGATCGATTTTGACGGGGATTTCAACGGGTATTGATTTGAGGTAAGTCTCTTGACTAGAAAATACCATTTTATGGAAGAACCAACACTCAAATTCATGAAAGTGGGTAGAAATTGTGAAGAACTAGGGCTTGGTTTTTGAAAACGAATTTTTAGGATTTGAAAGGCCATTTGAGCTCCGTTTTCGGTAAACTTTATATGCACGGACTCGTGGCGAGACGAGGAATCCGTTGGGGTGATTTTCGGAATTTTTCGAGAAGTGGGCCCTGGACTACCAACTTCGTGAATTTTAGTACTTTTCAAGTATTTTTGATTGGGTTATGTTTGTTTAACCCATATTTATGTATTCGCTGTGATTTTGACTAGATTCGACGCGCGAGGAGGTCGATGCAAAGGGAAAAGGCATTGCGGACCAGCCTACGCCCGGTTAGAGGTGAGTAGTTGGTGTATATGATGGAATGAGGGTTTGAAACCCCGGCTTATCACATTGTGACGCTATTGTAGGGCGTGACTCGTACCCCATGGCAGGTGCGGGATTGGTTATGACTGGGGATTGTGACTTGGTCCATCCCGAACAAGAATGTTTCTATATTGGCGACTGATACGCACCCTGTATTGAATATATCTGGGCTTATTGCCGTGTTTGGGGCCTTGTGCCGATCTGTAGCATCCTTAGAGGATAAATGTCATTGTGATAGCATGCTTTGTATAATCATTGATCTAAGTCCTATGTTTAATCACTGTTATGAAATGCTAAGTCACTTTTCCTGAAGTCAAATATCTAAAGTATATTCTTCTTAATAAATTGGAAATTGGGAAATTAATTGAATCTGTTACGTGACTCATATGCATGTTGTGGACTGAGTATGGATCGGGCTGCACGCCGCAGCGAATGGTATGATTATATTGCGCTTGGGCTTAAGGAGCCCCTCCGGAGTCTGTACACACCCCCAGTGAGTGCCGTCGACGTTAAATGGATCGGGCTACGCGTCGTAGCGGTCATGTGCATTGCATTGCATCCTTACATTATACTTGACTGATATATTTGAAGTTGTTTTGCTGATGGTTCGTAGTTAGGTGTTGGACTGTTAGTTTTAGCTTTACTTTGTGGCATTTCGTGGATTTCTTATCTTCAGACATTTTATATGCTTATTACTCACTGAGTTGGTAGTACTCACCCCCTACTCCCTGCACCTTGTGTGCAGATTCAGGTACTTCGGGAGCTTAGTTGAGCTAGCCGCTGGTTTCCAGAGTTCCAGGAGTGGTCGAGGTAGCTGCTATGACGTCCGCAGGACCCGACTCCTCTCTTATCCCTTTATTATTTCCGTACTTTAGAACATACTTATTTTGAGGATTCTTGACTTTGTATTAGTTAGAGGCTCTAGACTCATGACCCCAGGTCTTTGGGAGTTACAGTTTATGTCAGTATTTCGCATTGTTTTAATTGAGTATTTCAACTATGAGTATTAATATTTGATTT
>NW_017672685.1:174365-176108 GCF_001879085.1 Nicotiana attenuata | reverse complement strand
AGATTGCAGAACCTGTGCTGCTTCGGTATTTTTGCTCCTGCGAAAATGGGACCGCAGAAGCGGTACCGCAGAAGCGAGTCAAGAACCGCAGAAGCAACAGGCATCGCAGGTGCGGAGATGCTGACCGCATCTGCGGAGTCGCGGATGCGACAGTAGGACCGCAGATGCGGAATTTTGGAAGGCTAAAGGAAACCGCACCTGCGTAAAAGGAATCGCAGATGCGAGACTGCAGAAGCGGTCTAGTAACCGCAGAAGCGGTCTTGTCCACAGAAGCGGCTCCCTATCGCAAAAGCGGAAGTCGCAGATGCGGCTATGTAGCCGCAAATGCGGAAATAACTGGTCAGAAAGGGTTTTAATTCCCTTCGCGAAATATTTACAGAACACATATTTTGACTTCGGACTTGGGGTGTTCTTGAGCGATTTTGAAGAGGAAATTCAAGGACTTCGATCAGGTAAGCATTCTTGGACTTAGAACACAATTTTATCATGCAAATACATGAAATTTCACTGAAAACTCAAGGAATTAGGGTCAAAAATGGTGGTTTAGGGCTTGAAACCTAAGATAACAAAAATGGGAATTTGAGGGGTCATTTGGACTCCGATTTTGGTGTTCTTTATATGCATGGACTCGTGGCGAGATAAGGAATCCGGTGATGTGAATTTTATAATTTTTCGAGAAGTGGGCCTGGGGCTCGGGTTTTGCCAACTTCGTGATTTTCGATGTTTTTCGAGTCTTTTCGATTGGGTTATATTCCCTTAGCATATTGTGACGTATTCGTTGTGGTTTTGGTCAGATTCGAAGCGCGAAGAGGTGAATTCGAAAGGCAAGGGCATAGCAAGCTAGGACTTTGGCCGGCTTGAGGTTAGTAATAAATGTAAATGCTGTGTTGAGGGTTTGAAACCCCGAATTTGCACATCGTAGTGCTAGGTGAGGTGACTTGCACGCCGGATAACGAGCGTGGGGTAGAGCACCGTCAGGGACTGTGACTTGGTCCGTCCCGCTTAATAAAATTGGTACCTATTTGATTGTAGATTTGTAATATCCTTATAAAAATGGATTAATTGTCATAATTGGGCTTCGTGCCAACTACTTGAATCCTTCAGGGATTATTTTAATGGTTTCTTACCATATTTATAAATATTAAACTCAGTCCTGGTATTTAATACTGTGTTTGAAATCTCAGCCTTTTTCTTAAATTAGAAATTAAGTTAATATTTTTAAATGAAGTTTGGCTGAATATTTTTATACTATTGTGTGATTTTTGGACTGAGTATGGGATCGGGCTGCACGCCGCAGCAGTATTATAATGATATTGATATGAGGCCAAGGGCCTGTTTGATGCCACGAGATGGCTTATTATTGTGCTTGGGCCGTAAGGGGCCCCTCCCGGAGTCTGCACACCCCCAGTGAGCGCCGTTGACGTTAAATAAATGGAGCGGGCTGCACGGCAACAGCGGGGTACTGGAGGTACCGGTTTATGTGTTGCATTGCATATTTAATTGTTATTTATTCTCATTCTGGTGTGACTTTATTATAACTGTTTTTAATGTTTACTGTATTATGCTATTGGTCCACGTTGTTGTATTTACAGTTTTACTTTGTGTTTATTTAGGATTTCTTATCCTCGGACTTTATTTATATTTATTACTTTCTGGGTTGGAAGTACTCACAATACTCCCTGCACCTTGTGTGCAGATTCAGGTACACCACAGGGTGAGTGAGGACTTGTTTAGCGGAGCAGT
>NW_017672685.1:155008-163064 GCF_001879085.1 Nicotiana attenuata | reverse complement strand
AGTCCAAAAGAAGAGAGAAGGAAAGAAGAAGGAGAAGGAGAAGAAAAGAAAAGAGAAAAGAAAAGAAAAGAAAGAGAAAAACAGTGAAATAGAAAAGAAAAAATAAAAAAGAAAAAGAAAAGAAAAGAAAAGAAAAAAGAAGAGAAAAGAAAAATAAAAGAGAAAAAAGAGAAAAGAAAAAGAAAAGAAAAGAAAAGAGAAAGAAAAGAAATGAAAAGAAAGAAAAGGAAAAGTGGAAGAAAGGAAAGATCGCAACAACGAAGTAATTCTATGACCTGAACTACGTTTGACTTGATCCCGAAAGGGTACGTAGGTAGCCTCTCTCTGAGGTTCAGTCACACCGAAATAAAAGTCCAAAGTACCCAAGGAAGAAACTGGGGCAGAAGTTGTGGTTTTTGTGGGAAATCTGATTCCGAAAGTTGTAATTTTGAACCCATGTTGAATTGTTTTGAGCCTTTGATACCCTTTCTTTCTAACCCTATCCAAAAGCCCACATTACGGTCCAAAGGAAGACCTTCTGATCAGTCTTCGAGAGATGCCAAGTCAAGCGAGTAGAGTTGAATCATATCAGGGGCAACACTCCGGTCCAAACCAAGGAAATGAAGAATGAGAGTGTCTTGTTGATGAGAACCCTCACGGGTATCCCAAGGCGACGAAAGCTGAGAGAAATCAAAAATGAGAGAGTCTTATTGGTGAAAACCTTCACGGGCACCATAAGGCGATGGTGAGGTGAGAGAAAAGACCAAAATGAGAGAGGCTTGATGGTGAAAACCTACGGGCACCACAAGTCGAATGAGGATTGAGAATCAGATGGGAAATTACCAGATGAAGATCGTGAAAGACGACAGAGCAGCGAAGCCCAGTTTCACAGTTTGGGGGTATAATAGGGGCTGAACATCAGATTTGCCTAACAGGATAGGCCACAGGTGCATGACAAGGTCATTAGAGTCGGTACCCACATCCGATAGGTTTCTACTTTGTAGTTTTCTTGTTAGGAATCATCTCTTTCCATTGTCATCTACTCTGTCCCTTTTGTCTTGTTTGTTTCCTCTTCCTGAGTCTATTGGGTCAACACAAGTGAGAAATGACTTCAAAATTTGCCACCAGCTTTCTAATTGCACAAAACGGGATCTGGTTAGCACATTAAAGCGTCATAAGTTAGGAAAGAACAACAAGCACACTGAGTTGGCAACAATCAACAAGCTTTGGGATCCTTGTGAAATGCAAAGGCTTGGTATATATCAATTCATGAACAATGCAACAGATGGAGGGTGTTAGGTGAACGGATCAAAGGTATTTTCGGTGAAACACGAAAGGTTTGGCACATATCAATTCATGAACAATGAAACAAGATGGAGGGTGTTTGGTGAATGGATCAGAGATATTCTCTATGTCAAGGGTAGCAAAGAAAGTGGTTAGTCAATAAACAAGCAAGGTCTTCGAGTGGGAATCGGTTATCATGACAAGTGAAGGAGCAACAGACCTCAAGGCCGAGGCTAGTGGTTAAGTCAAGAAAGAACAGCATATACACGGAGTGGGGGCAATGGGCGTGCTTTGGGATTCATGTGAGACACAAAGGTTGGGGAGGTGCCAGTTCATGCAATGCAAATAGAGGATATTGGGTCTAAACAGAGAAAAGGTATTTTATGTGATGAGGATGACAGAGAGAGGGGTTAGTCCATAAACAGGCAAGGTCTTCGAGTGTAAATCAGTCATCATGGGGAGTGAAGGAGCAATCCCCCTCAAAGTTCAAGGCCACAAACCAACCACCACATTTTAAACTGACAAGATTTTTCTTTGATTGAAACAGGGGAAGAAAGTTTTCGTTGGTTTCGGAGAAACCCTCCTTAGGGAAAAAGCAAGCACCAAAACGGGTTTAACCATAAATTCTCAGGACCCTCCTGGAAAATGAGACTTAGTTTAAATTTCAAAACAATCATGAGTAGCATAATTTAGCATAAAGATACCTCAAGGAATATAAGTGGTTTCAAAGTCGCATGTTTGAAGTAGGATCCAATTAGGAGTTCTCAGGACCCTCTTGGAAAATGGGACTTAGTTTAAATTTCAAAACAATCATAAATAGCATAATTTAGCATAATAAGTTGGTTTCAAAGTTTGCATGCTTAAGATAGGATTCAATTATGAGTTTTCAGGACCCTCCTGGATAATGGGACGTAGTTTTAAGGTCTGCTTAGATAACAAGATATAGATAACAAGGTCTGCTTAGGTTAAAACTGTTTTTTAACTAGAAGTTGTCAGGACCCTCCTGGATAATGGGGAGTAGTTAAGACCTATTAGATAACAAATATAGTGGGAGTAATGCCTTTAGAAGATATAACTTAGGTTCGTAATTGTTAGGAGTTGTCAGGACCTCCCTGGATAATAGGACTTAGCTTTCAAATTCTTATAATAGTTGGTAGAATAATTCAGTTTAACACTAACATCTGTGCCCAGCCACCAAACTGAGGCAGAAAATCTTCTTTTTTGTCTATTTTGTTGAAATCAGGCGCCCACCTGGAGAACAAGGGAATACATTTCAAGTTTTAGCAATCAGGCGCCCACCTGGAGAATAAGGGAATACATTTCAAGTTCAGCAATCAGGCACCCACCTGGAGANTTTCCTCTTCCTGAGTCTATTGGGTCAATACAAGTGAGAAATGACTTCAAAATTTGCCACCAGCTTTCCAATTGCACAAAACGGGATCTGGTTAGCACATTAAAGCGTCATAAGTTAGGAAAGAACAGCAAGCACACTGAGTTGGCAACAATCAACAAGCTTTGGGATCCTTGTGAAATGCGAAGGCTTGGTATATATCAATTCATGAACAAAACAACAGATAAAGGATTGGGGTGAACAGATAAAAGGTATTTCCTGTGATAGGATTGACAAAAGGTGGTAAACCAGTGACGAACAAAATCTTCCAAGCAGAAATCAAAGTTATCATGGCAAATGAGGGAGCCGTAGACCTCAAGGACAGGACCAGTGGCTTAGAAAGAAAAACATACGCAATGAGTGGGTGACAAGTGTCGTGCTTTGGGATTCATGTGATACACAAAGGTTGGCAAATATCAGTTCAGGAGCAATGCAACAAGTAGAGGGTGCTGGGTCTGAACGAGAAGAGGTATTTTCTGATTTAAGGTCTACAAAGGAAGTGGTTAGTCCAGGAACAAGCAGGGTCTTCGAATGGAAATTAGTTATCATGACAAGTGAAGGAGCAATAGAACCTAGGGCCAAGGTCAATGGTTAAGTCAATAAAGAACATCATATACACGGAGTGGGGGGCAATAGACGTGCTTTGGGGTTCATATGAGACACAAAGGTTGGGGAGGCACCAGTTCATGCAACGCAACAAATAGAAGATATTGGGTCTGAACGGAGAAAAGGAATTTTATGTGATGGGGACGACAGAGAAAAGGGTTAGTCCATAAACAAGTAAGGTCCTCGAGTGGAAGTCAGCCATCATGGGGAGTGAAGGAGCAATCCCCTTCAAAGTTCAAGGCCACAAACCAACCACCACATTTTAAACTGACAAGATTTTTCTTTGATTAAAACAGGGGCAGAAAGTTTTTGTTGGTTTCGGAGAAACCCTCCTTAGGGAAAAAGCAAGCACCAAAACAGGTTTGACCATAAATTCTCAGGACCCTCTTGGAAAATGGGACTTAGTTTAAATTTCAAAACAATCATGAGTAGCATAATTTAGCATAAAGATACCTCAAGGAATATAAGTGGTTTCAAAGTCGCATGTTTGAAGTAGGATCCAATTAGGAGTTCTCAGGACCCTCCTGGAAAATGGGACTTAGTTTAAATTTCAAAACAATCATAAATAGCATAATTTAGCATAATAAGTTGGTTTCAAAGTTTGCATGCTTAAGATAGGATTCAATTATGAGTTTTCAGGACCCTCCTGGATAATGGGACGTAGTTTTAAGGTCTGCTTAGATAACAAGATATAGATAACAAGGTCTGCTTAGGTTAAAACTGTTTTTTTAACTAGAAGTTGTCAGGACCCTCCTGGATAATGGGGAGTAGTTAAGACCTATTAGATAACAAATGTAGTAGGGGTAATACCTTTATAAGATATAACTTAGGTTCATAATCATTAGGAGTTGTCAGGACCTCCCTGGATAATAGGACTTAGCTTTCAAATTCTTATAATAGTGTGACGACCCAAAGGGGTCATCACCTGTTTCCTCATCCGTTCCGTGCTTCCGAGGCCCTGAAAACCTTATTTTTACTTGCCTCAATTTGCGTGCGCAGTCCGGGCGCATAGCCGGAAAGCTTTTATGTTGAAATATGTGAATTTTGTGAAAAATTTGAAAAGTTTTGACATTATATGATTACAGTTGACTTTGGTCAACATTTTTGGAAAACGAAAACCCGGACCCGAGATTGGACGGTCCCGGAAGGTCCGTAGAAAAATATGGGACTCGGGCATGTGCCCGGAGTCGAATTCCGAGGTCTAGAGCCCGAGAAATGAATTTTTCTGTGAAATTGTTTTTCTGAAATTATTAAGGAAAATGGAAATGAAAATTTATTAAAAGACTGTGGTATCGGGTTCGTATTTTGGTTCCGACGCCCGGCACAAGTCTTATATATTGTTTAAGCGCTTTCTGTGAAGTTTGGTGGAAATTGGACGTCGTTTGATGTGTTTCGGACCTAAATATCTAAAGTTAGAAGTTTATGAAGTTTGGAATGAAAATGATGATTTTGAGGCTTGATTCAATGACTTTGATGTTATTTTGGCGATTTGATCGCTCGAGTAAGTTCGTAGGACGTTACTGAGTTAGTGTGTGTGATTGGTTAGGAGCCCTGAGGGCTCTGGAGTGAATTGGAGGTGGTTCGGGGTGTTTTTGGCCTTAGAGTTGTTGCAGAAGTTCTGCTTCTGGTGTTCAGAGAATTTGTTCTCTGCGATCGCGATTCCATTCCTGCGATCGCATAGAGTCTTCTCCAGGCATTTCCAAATTTCTTCAACGCAATCGCATAAGTTGTCCCGCGATCGCATAGTCTGACCAGTCTCTTCAATGCGATCGCACTCACCTCTACGCGATCGCACAACTTTACACTTCACCCAAAAGTCCTGGCTTCCCTTCTTCTATGCGGACGCACGAATTGTTCTGCGATCGCGGAAGCCAAGATTCCACTCCTCTATGCGATCGCATCAATTGCCCCGCGATCGCATAGACCAAAAATGCCCAGTTATTTTAAAGCCTAAAAACAGAACCAGTGACGGGATTCCTTCATTCTTTTCACACGAGCTCTCCTCTTAAACCCTCCGTAGACGAAATTCAAGCTCTCCTTCCTCCATAACTATTTGGGTAAGTAATCTTAACATCATTCCCTCATTATTTCTTCATCTAATTACTAATTTCCTAGCCCTAAAACATGAAATCAAGGTAGAAATTATGGGTTTTGGGTAGAGTTAGGGTTTTGAGAATTTTGGGTGATTCAACCTCAATTTGGGGTCGAATCTTAAAACAAATTATATATTTGCACTCGTGGGGTTATGGGTGATCGGGTTTTGGTCCGAGCCTAGAGTTTGGACCATGTGGGCCCGGTGTCTAATTTTGGTATTTTTGGAGTAATGCTAGAAAATTCATATCTAGGCTATGAGAAATTGCCATTGAGTCTTTATTGATATTGTTGAATTAATTATGCCTAGATATCACTGTTTCGGAGTCGGATTGTAGAGGAAAGGCGGTCTTTGAAGGTTGATTGCTATTCTTGGGNTGAATCATAAATTGGAGGATTCAAAACTGAGAAAACTAAAATTACTAGCTGAAGTTCGTGTTATTACTTGGGTGTGGCGTCGATTAGTATCGGACATGAGAAGCTGAACTATACGAATGAATGCCTTTTTCCACCAAAGGTCAGTATTTTAATCTTATAAGTAGAGAAGATTGATAATAATGCTTTTAAGTGTTGACTCGAACAATTGATATTAAAATTAAACGTTGATACAGCTGTAATGTAAGTCATTTTCCCCATGAAAGAAAATTAACTCCAAATTTAGTAGTAGATGAATTTCTTTAATTTCAGGAAACACGTCTTTTAGGCTACTGCTTAACAATTGAGTTTAAAGTCTTTTCTATCTTCTGGCTTGGGTGTGGATTCTATTATCAGACAATAGCATTGCTTTTTCTCTATGTGTTATTTGTGCATGTGGAGGGTGCAGAACTAGAACAATTTGTTAATCTCATGTTTTTATTGCTTTGGGCATTTATTTGGTGTCGTGAATTATATTTTGGGCATTGCTTTGGGTTTGTCTCTTAGTTACACGCTAGCTCTATATCAGTGGTACGAGAAAATTAAGTAATTAAGTGCGTAGTTGCTTTAGGCGCGTATTTTAATAACATTACCTTCTTAAAATCGGGGTCACATTTATGTGACCCAAATCCAAATCTCAACGATGTTGAAATATGTCAAAAATTACGGGTGCATTTATGTGACGTGGTTCGAGACGTGTTTTAATGACGTTGCAATTCTCTTAATAATAATAAAAGCGGTTAAAAGTTAAAATTTGCACATAGGTTCATAATTGTTTAAAATCAGATAATTTAAGCCGAATATGACAGTTGAGCGACCGTGCTAGAACCACGGAACCTGGGAATGCCTAACACCTTCTCCCGGGTTAACAGAATTCCTTACTCGAATTTCTGGTTCGCGGACTTTTAAACAAAGTCAATCTTTTCCTCGATTCGGGATTTCAAACCGGTGACTTGGGACACCATAAATCTCCCAAGTGGCGACTCTGAATCTTAATAACAAATCCCGTTTTGATTGTCACTTCAAGTTGGAAATAACTCCCTTTATTATACCCCTCTCGGGGGTGTAAGTAAAAAAGGAGGCGTGACAGCTCAACTGAATCTTCCATACAACAAGGCAAAAGGCAATGGCAGAGAACAACAGAACTGAGTGGGTTGATACGGGTGCCCAAAACCAATTTTTCAGACCCATATGCGAAAGGCTTTGATCCTGCTGTTCGATGCATGTAGTTACTAACTAGTTCCCTATACTAGCTACTGCAATAGTTAGAAATGTATATTCAACTTGGAGTCACAATTGTCATGGACATCACATGCTAATTTCAGAATCAACTATAAATCTAAATCATTTCAGATTTATGTTTTTGTTGCTAACACAATACTAAACTAAAGCACATACATAGCTATGCTAGATTACAACTACATAATTTCAGATTTAACAGTCCAAAACAATTCACTTAAATGAATACGAGTCAGAGTTGAATTAAACAATCATGTCTAGTATCTAATTAACTGTCAACATATTATATCCCAAACAGGCGTGCTTTCCAGGAGCAGATGAGCGAACACTTTATAACATTTCCCCTTCGATTACATCAAGTCAGAATTGAGAACATGTACCTGAAGGTGCAATGAAATAGAAGAGAAAGGGAGGATCAGCAACAACCAGTGTAACAACAGATTAGCAGTAGCAAACGACAACCACAGCAGATCACTAAACCATCAACCAACAACAACATAGCCAGATTTAAGAGTTGATGTGCTCCAGTATTCAAAACCAAGCCAAACAGCCTTAATATCACTCCAAATTGACTCGAAATCACAAACCAAAACAGACTCCGAATTACAGCAGTCAAACAGTAGTAATTTTCAGGCAGAACTATTCAGTGATCCACAGAACTGCAATATAACAGTGGTTTTGTATTTTTGCGACTTTATGTATATTTTTTTTTGGTTTTTCTAAGATGACAAAGAAAGTTTCAGATCTGGATTTCTTATTTGAATTTCAAATTAGCTTTTGGAAGCATAAAGCTATTTTGGGGGAAATTTGAGGGCTCCAAAACTTTTCTTTTCTTTTCTTTTCTTTTCTTTTCTTGTTTTCCCCACTTGATTTCCCCGTTCGATTCTCAAGTTTTGTTGTTGATTCCGAAAGAGGGATACGAAAGAAAATATAATAAGGCTCAAAGGGATAACAAAGGATAAAGTGTTTGGATAGCAGAACAAAATGCCTTCATCATTTCAATCTCAAACATGCCAAATACAATCAGGTACACAAAGATAAAGAAATCATAAA
>NW_017672685.1:127865-151719 GCF_001879085.1 Nicotiana attenuata | reverse complement strand
AGTCACCGGTTGAATCCCGATCCGAGGAAATTATGACTCTGTTAACAGTCCGCGAACCAGAAATCCGAGTATGGAATTCTGTTAACCCGGGAGAAGGTGTTAGGCATTCCCGGGTTCCGTGGTTCTAGCACGGTCGCTCAACTGTTGTATTTGATTTTATCTGATTTCAAAAACGTGTGCTAACCTATGTATCTTTTATTAGTAACCGCTTTTATTTAGTTTTTATTTTTAATAAGAATTGCAATGTCGTGAAAATGTGTCATGAACCACGTCGCACCAGTGCACCCGTGGTTGTCAACACATTTCGACTCCGTTGAGATTTGGATTTGGGTCACATAAATGTGTACCCGAATTTAGGAATGTAATATTATTAAAGGCGCGCCTGAAGAGACTAACGCGTTATTATTTGGGAAAGGCCGCGAAATTCGCTAAACGGCCCATCCCGAAGTCTAAAAATTAATATAATATTTATTGAGGGCCCCGTAATTTGTGTATTTTATCCGGCGAGGCTCGTCTCATTTTATTTTTAAAAGGAAAAACTTAAAATGATTTGGGTCCAAAGAGGCCAAGCCACATTGTACGTGCACACTAGACAATATTTCCAATAGCTACGAATTGGGCCTGAGGGTGGCCCAAAGCAGACGAATTAAATCAGGCAACATAGGGAAGAACGGATGATCGAACCCTCAAGTCTGGCATACCAACAATTTGTTCAACAGTTTGCTTCCCAAATTATCCCAAATTATTTTATTCAAATGCACAAGATAGCAATTGTTTGATTTCTAATGGAGGATTAGACCACGTTATTTTAAACAATACTAAAGACGAGAGGCAAATTACTAAGTTACCTAATTGTTAGCGTGAACAATTTTGTGGACTTAATCCGTGTTTCACTCATGTCTGATCACAGAACAATTACAGCAGGTTGTCCGTATTATTAACGTTACTAACTAGTTCCCTATACTAGCAACTGCAATAGTTAGAAATGTATATTCAACTTGGAGTCACAATGGTCATGGACATCACATGCTAATTTCAGAATCAACTATAAATCTAAATCATTTCAGATTTATGTTTTTGTTGCTAACACAATACTAAACTAAAGCACATACATAGCTATGCTAGATTACTACTACATAATTTCAGATTTAACAGTCCAAAACAATTCACTTAAATGAATACGAGTCAGAGTTGAATTAAACAATCATGTCTAGTATCTAATTAACTGTCAACATATTATATCCCAAACAGGCGTGCTTTCCAGGAGCAGATGAGCGAACACTTTATAACATTTCCCTTCGATTACATCAAGTCAGAATTGAGAACATGTACCTGAAGGTGCAATGAAATAGAAGAGAAAGGGAGGATCAGCAACAACCAGTGTAACAACAGATTAGCAGTAGCAAACGACAACCACAGCAGATCACTAAACCATCAACCAGCAACAACATAGCCAGATTTAAGAGTTGATGAGCTCCAGTATTCAAAACCAAGCCAAACAGCCTTAATATCACTCCAAATTGACTCGAAATCACAAACCAAAACAAACTCCGAATTACAGCAGTCAAACAGTAGTAATTTTCAGGCAGAACTATTCAGTGATCCACAGAACTGCAATATAATAGTGGTTTTGTATTTTTGTGACTTTATGTATATTATTTTTTTGGTTTTTCTAAGATGACAAAGAAAGTTTCAGATCTGGATTTCTTATTTGAATTTCAAATTAGCTTTTGGAAGCATAAAGCTATTTTGGGAGAATTTGAGGGCTCCCAAAACTTTTTTTTTGGTTATGGTCGAATCCTATGTAGATTGCCTACGTATCATGACCCCGCATGAATCAGACCAAGCGTAGTTCTCGCAAATTAATGCAAAAATAAAGAGATAAATTTTTTTGGATTTTTGTTTTTCTTGAAGGGAAACTACAGAGGCAGACTCAAAATAACGAACTACAAACTTGATGATTAAAACTAGATCAAGAGTACATCAAAGCTTCACATCCTAGGGCTCGTGGGGCATCACTCGGCATCGCCACAGGCCTCCGCAAGACTGAGAGGGTTTCAATGTCACCTGCGGCTATTTTTATAAACAACTGGCCATGTAATGGCTTATTTTGACAAAGTGGCTATTTATTTTTTGCAAAATTTTGTTTAAGAAACTACAAAATCGATGATTAAAACATAGATCAAGAGTACATCAAAGCTTCACATCCTGGGACCCGTGGGGCATCACTCGGCATCGCCACAGGCTTCCGCAAGACTGAGAAGGTTTTAATGTCAACTGCGACTATTTTAAAAACAACTGGCCATGTAATGGCTTATTTTGACAAAATGGCTATTTTTTTTCTCGAAATTTCAGACAAAACTCGATTTTGCAGGTACGGTCTGTCAACACTTCCGAGAGAGAGATTTAAGACTGTGCCCGCAAACCGTTTAAAAAAGAATCAAGGTGGCTGTTCTTGCAAAAATGGCCTTCCGGCGTCCTTTTGAGGGACATTCGGCTTATTTTAAACAAGAATGACATCACCCGACTTATTCATAACAAAAATTAAAATTTGACATTTTTTGGCTATTTTTTGCAAAGGGGAGGTTGGACCCGATGAGGGTTGCCTACGTATCTCACATCCGGTGAGAATCAAACCTGCGTGGTTCGGGCAGAATAAATCTAACAAGACTCTTTTTGTTTTATTTTTGTTGGCAAATACACTATTTCTGAAAGCAAGACTCTTTTTTATATTTTCTTTTTCAGTGACAACTAATTTGAAAATAAAACTCTTTTTTTCTTTTGTTTTTCTCAAAAAATACGGCAGCATTTCGGCACTACTTGGACATTGGTTTTTCTAATATAGGAAATTAACTCTCTCCACTGCTATTTTATCTTTTTCCCTCTTTGTTTTTTTTTTCAATTTTTCCCAGATATTCAAAGTCGGTCAGCATGCGAGTCCAAAACAGATAAATGCACAAGTAGGATGCATCAGGATGGTCCATTATTCTGGGTACACCTGTCCTAAACGGACCAACCCCTCGTGTTGAGTCCCCTAAGTCATATGCACGTGATGCAAATAAGCGTTCCTACTAGGGATCCGGCATGAGGTCAAGTTATTCTATGTTCAAAGCCTGGGTATAGGTTATAGACTGTGTACCCGAGCGGACAACTCGAGTCGAGGAGGGGGCTACGTACCGGGAACCAAAAGGCCATCCGGCTTAGTAACTTGTCCGGCCTCTTTCTTATTTCAGGGTATTGAAACTAACAGAATAGGGAGTCTCAACCAGTAAGCACATCCCCGGAGATGAGAAGAGAAGGGTTTCGGCACAGTTTATATACAGTTCGGATAATATCAAAGCGGTAAAAAGCAACATTTTGCACATTTAGCATGAAACATGTAGGAAAATCAGATAAAGCCAAATACAACAATATATCTAAGCTCGAATTCTGAACCCTGAACCAAAGTTCTGGGTTCTTGTCCCCAGCGGAGTCGCCAGAGCTGTCACACCTCCTTTTTACTACACCTGTGAGGGCGTAAAGGAGTTTTTCCAACTAAAGGACAATCGGAACGGGATTTATTATTAATATTCAGAGTCGCCACTTGGGAGATTAATGGTGTCCCAAGTCACCGGTTGAATCCTGATCCGAGGAAATTATGACCCTATTAACAGTCCGCGAACCAGAAATCCGAGTAAGGAATTCTGTTAACCCGGAAGAAGGTGTTAGGCATTCCCGGGTTCCGTGGTTCTAGCACGGTCGCTCAACTGTTGTATTTGATTTTATCTGATTTCAAAACATGTGCTAACCTATGTGCCTTTTATTAATAAACCGCTCTTATTTCTATTTTAATAAGAATTGCAACATCGTGAAAATGCGTCTCGAACCACGTCGCACCAGTGCACCCGTGATTGTTAACACATTTCGACTTCGTTGAGATTTGGATTTGGGTCACATAAATGTGCACCCGAATTTAGGAAAGTAATATTATTAAAATACGCGCCTAAAGCAACTACGCGTTTGGCTTTGCGAGGGCCATGAAATTTTTGCTAAATGGCACGCCTCGGATTCTAAGGTTGAGTTAAAGCTAATTAAAACGAGGGCCACGCAATTGTCATTTTTGTTTGGCATGGTATACCTCGAAACTATTTTTAAAAAAAAAGGTAAACTATGCCTATGAGATTTAATATTTTTTAAAATAAACTTGATTCTACTAACTGAATTAGGACCCAATTAAGGAGAGGGTCATTTAATTTAAAGTCCANAAATACAAAAAAAAAAACAAACTACAAAAATCCAAAAATACTGCTCCATTCGAACTCGTTTTGGAGTTTAAGTTAGATTTTCAGCTGTAGAGTAATGGTTCAGTCAACAGAGGGTTAAAAATGGCCTCAGCATCTCTTAGATCTGATTTAGGTTCAAGTCCAGGAATTCAGGTTGATTTCGAGTAGAGTTTGATCCAATCGTATCTGGTTTTGCTTGCTGTTGGTGTGTAATCTGCTGTTGTTCCTTCCTGGTTTGGCTGTGGTGTTTTGGAGTCAAAAATTGATCTAATTGCCTTGAGTTTGAGCTGCTGCTAGCTACTGCTTAGCTGACCCACCTCTTCTTCATTTCTGTTCTAATTCCAGGTACACACTCGAGCATTGTATTGGTACAGCTTGGAAATTGAGATGTTGAAATAAAATTGGCCCTGTATTTGATATCTGAAGTTTATATGTTCAATTGGTTTAGTAAAAATAGTCAGTAGATGATTATTATCGTTTAGTTTTGCTTTGGTTTGTATTCATTATGCCTAGTTGGACTGATGGATGAAATGTATTAACATGAACTGTCTCAAACTGCCATGAATGTTATACTGATAATCAAAACGTATGAGCTAGTTAACATCATTAGTTTGTTAGTCTAGATATTCAAATTGAATGTAATTTGGGCTTGGAATGGCTTTTGGGATTTAGAGTAAAGTTGTGTTGATGAATGAATATTTAATCGGTTAGGTAAGTAACTTTGCATGAATCACTTTAGTGTTGTAGCGTTAGATAAAACCAAATCAAAATAATCAGTGCTTGATATTAGTAATATTCTGGTCTGTGTTCATTTTAATATTATTTGTGCATTCCATGAAAATCTAGTAGGTGAAAATAGCTGAAGCCGGTAAATTAGACATTCAAACAGTCCATGTCCTGCTAATTAGAATAATTGTATACTGTTCCCTATAACAATTGATAGAATAGAGTGCCCGTTTGTTTTTTTCAGTTCTAGGCTTTGCTTCTTGGATTGAAGGCCCAGGTCTTGCGATAAATATTGGTTGGTTTGGACCTGGGCCAAAGTTTTCATTCGTGTATTATGGATGTTGGCAATAATTGGAGAAACTCCAGGTCAGGTCAGGGAATCGATCCCATGACCCCTTCTACGAATTTCGACCAGTTGATGCAGACTGTGTCACGTGACTTGGACTTTTGGGCCTGAAGTTTATATGAAATTCGGACTGGTACTAGCCAAAGGATAAGTGGGGTTTTCCTATATAACATCAATAAATTAGGATTTTTCTCTTCATTTTAGAGACGAATTTAAATAGATAATGGTAGTTGCTTTTAGTGTGGCCTTAAAATAAAATGAGACGAGCCTCACCGAATGAAATACCAAAATTACGGGTCCCTCAGTAGAAGTTAAAATATACTTAGACTTCGGGACGGGTTGTTTAGTGAATTTCACGGCCTTCCCCAAAGATAATAATGCGATAGTCTCTTTAGGCATGCACTTTAAGTAACTTTACCTTCCTAACTATGGGTGCACATTTATGTGACCCAAATCTCAATGGAGTTGAAATGTGTTGACAACCGCGGGTGCACTGGTGCGACGTGGTTCAAGACGCATTTTTTGACTTCATTCAACGAGTTTCCGAGAGGATTCTCATACTCCATGTCGCCATGGATCTTCCCCACAAAATGTGCACCATCATGTGCAGGTAAAGGATTCTGTGCAACGTTCTGGGTGGCACTGTCTTGGACCGCGATTACCCCTTCCTGAATCATTCTTTCTATCTCTCTTTTCAAATCCCGGCAGCTTTCGACATCGTGCCCCTGGGCGTTGGAATGGTATTCACACCTTTTAGAAGGGTCAAAGCTTCTTGCACGCTTGTCCACATGATTCGGAGGAATTGGTGCAATCAGGTTATACTGCTTTAGTTTCTCAAACAAGTCTGCATATGACTCTCCGATGGGGGTGAAAGTTTCCTGCTTCTGTGCCCTCTCTTGCTTGAAATTTTGGCTAGCTCGCAAACCCGCTCCAGGGGGATTCCTGTAGGCTCTTGGAGGTGGGTAGGTGTTTTGAGTTGGGCAAGTATTTTGTGGAGTGGGTGCACGCAATGGCGCGTGGGTAGGATGTTAGGGATATGTGTGGGCATGGTGGACAGAGAAGTGGGAACCACGTGGTGGGTAATAATGCTGTGGAGTGTGGGGACGGGGACGAGGTTGATGGTAATATGGTGATGGGCCCCTGGACCAAGTTATTGAGTCAACTACCGCCACATCTTCTTTCTTTTTCTTTCCCAATACCCCACCAGTGCCGCTCTGGATAGCCTGGGTAGTTGCTTTGAGTGCTGAATAGCTCATAATCTTGTTGGACTTGAGACCCTCTTCCACCATACTTCCCATTTTCACGACCTCATTGAAAGTTTTCCCCACTGCGGACACCAGATGACCATAGTAGGTTGGCTCCAAAGCCTGAAGGAAATAATCAACCATCTCATTCTCTTTCATTGGAGGATCGACCCTTGCAGCCTGTTCCCTCCACCGAAATCCGTACTCTCTGAAGCTATCCCCCGGCTTCCTCTCAATTTTGGTCAGTGAGAGACGATCTGGGACAATTTCAAGGTTATACTGGAAGTGGCACGCAAATGCTTGGGCCAAATCATCCCAGGTGTACCACCGCGCATGATCTTGTCGCGTGTACCATTCCAAAGCAGCACCACTGAGACTTTGACTAAAATACGCCATTAACAACTCATCCCGTCCTCCGGCTCCTCTCATCTTACTGCAGAATCCTCTCAGGTGGGCCACCGGGTCACCATGTCCATCATACAAATCAAACTTTGGTAACTTGAACCCCGCGGGTAACTGCACATCCTGGAATAGACACAGATCTTTATAGGCCACACTGACTTGGCCACCCAGCCCTTTCATGTTCCTGAAGGACTGCTCCAGGCTTTTTACTTTCCGAATCATCTCTTCCTGCTCCGGATTTTTAAGCGGCTTTTTAGTTTCCACCGGGAGCTCGAAGTGAGGAGTGTAAGAATATGGCTCAGGCACTTTAAAAGTAGGCTCGGGAGGATAGCACTGACTGTCGCGAGCTTGAAACAATGGCTCACTGGAAGGTCTTTGCAATGTGGCAGGTGGAGGTGCCACAAAGACAGGGGTGATTGGTGGCAGAGGGTTTTGTTTGGGTGGTGGAGCTTGGGGAGGATAGGAGGTGGTGCTATAGCTCTGTTGATAGAAAGGGAAAGGTGCAGATGAATCCGCAAGAGGAAACTCCTGAGACTGAGCCAAAGGTGGGGTATATGCTGGATTGGGGGAATAAACTGGCGCTGGCTGACCCTTAGCCCAGGCCTGATGCATCTCAGCCATCTGCTGTCTCAACTTATACATCTCTTCCTTCATTGCTTTGACATCTACCACTTCTACCTCCCTTGACGGGTCCATGATACTGGTATCAGATTCTTGGCCTGTCATGTCCAGTTTGGTTTTTGACTGTGTGTTGTAGGGATGGGTTGCAAGGATGCCGACTGCCTTTGGTCCTCGTGTTGTGAAGAGGATTTACCACTTTAAACCACAAACCAACCACCTTTTCTGGAAATGGAACAAAATGAAACCATCACGGTAGCGTTAGGGCATCTAACACATTGGTAACAACTTTTGATCGGTCGCATGCGTCATCCCTGCTTTTCCTTATTTCCGATTGTAAACTCTCTCTTCTTATTTTCTCCCTCTTGTTTTTAACTCTTGCCTTTGTCTTCTCTTGTTCCTATTTTCTTCCTTTCTTGATTTTCTTTCTTTTCTTTCTTGTTTCTCCGCTATTTTCTTTTCTTTTGCCCTTTTTTGTGGTTTTTCTTCCTTTTTCTTTTTCTTTTCTTTTGGTTATGGTCGAATCCTATGTAGATTGCCTACGTATCATGACCCCGCATGAATCAGACCAAGCGTAGTTCTCGCAAATTAATGCAAAAATAAAGAGATAATTTTTTTTGGATTTTTGTTTTTCTTGAAGGGAAACTACAGAGGCAGACTCAAAATAACGAACTACAAACTTGATGATTAAAACTAGATCAAGAGTACATCAAAGCTTCACATCCTAGGGCTCGTGGGGCATCACTCGGCATCGCCACAGGCCTCCGCAAGACTGAGAAGGTTTCAATGTCACCTGCGGCTATTTTTAAAAACAACTGGCCATGTAATGGCTTATTTGACAAAGTGGCTATTTATTTTTTGCAAAATTTTGTTTAAGAAACTACAAAATCGATGATTAAAACATAGATCAAGAGTACATCAAAGCTTCACATCCTGGGACCCGTGGGGCATCACTCGGCATCGCCACAGGCTTCCGCAAGACTGAGAAGGTTTCAATGTCAACTGCGACTATTTTAAAAACAACTGGCCATGTAATGACTTATTTTGACAAAATGGCTATTTTTTTTTTCGAAATTTCAGACAAAAATCGATTTTGCAGATACGGTCTGTCAACACTTCCGAGAGAGAGATTTTAAGACTGTGCCCGTAAACCGTTTAAAAAAGAATCAAGGTGGCTGTTCTTGCAAACACGGCCTTCCAGCGTCCTTTTGAGGGACATTCGGCTTATTTTAAACAAGAATGACATCACCCGACTTATTCATAACAAAAATTAAATTTTGACACTATTTTTTGCAAAGGGGAGGTTGGACCCGATGAGGGTTGCCTACGTATCTCACATCTGGTGAGAATCAAACCTGCGTAGTTCGGGCAGAATAAATCTAACAAGACTCTTTTTGTTTTATTTTTGTTGGCAAATACACTATTTCTGAAAGCAAGACTCTTTTTTATATTTTTTTTCAGTGGCAACTAATTTGAAAATAAAACTCTTTTTTTCTTTTGTTTTTCTCAAAAAATACGGCAGCATTTCGGCACTACTTGGACATTGGTTTTTCTAATATAGGAAATTAACTCTCTCCACTGCTATTTTCTCTTTTTCCCTCTTTGTTTTTTTTTTCAATTTTTCCCAGATATTCAAAGCCGGTCAGCATGCGAGTCCAAAACAGATAAATGCACAAGTAGGATGCATCAGGATGGTCCATTATTCCGGGTATACCTGTCCTAGACGGACCAAACCCCTGTGTTGAGTCCCCTAAGTCATATGCACGTGATGCAAATAAGCGTTCCTACTAGGGATCCGGCATGAGGTCAAGTTATTCTAGGTTCAAAGCCTGGGTATAGGTTCTAGACTGTGTACCCGAGCGGACAACTCGAGTCGAGGAGGGGGCTGCGTACCGGGAACCAAAAGGCCATCCGGCTTAGTAACTTGTCCGGCCTCTTTCTTATTTTAAGGTATGACACTAACAGAATGGGGAGTCTCCACCAGTGAGCACATCCCCGGAGGTGAGAAGAGAAGGGTTTCGGCACAGTTTATATACAATTCAGATAATATCAAAGCGGTAAAAAGCAACATTTTGCACGTTTAGCATGAAACATGTAGGAAAATCAGATAAAGCCAAATACAACAATATATCTAAGCTCGAATTCTGAACCCTGAACCAAAGTTCTGGGTTCTTGCTCCCCAACAGAGTCGCCAGAGCTGTCACACCTCCTTTTTCCTACACCTGTGAGGGTGTAAAGGAGTTTTTCCAATTAAAGGACAATCAGAACGGGATTTATTATTAATATTCAGAGTCGCCACTTGGGAGATTAATGGTGTCCCAAGTCACCGGTTGAATCCCGATCTGAGGAAATTATGACTCTGTTAACAGTCCATGAACCAGAAATTCGAGTAAGGAATTCTGTTAACCCGAGAGAAGGTGTTAGGCATTCCCGGGTTCCGTGGTTCTAGCACGGTCGCTCAACTGTTGTATTTGATTTTATCTGATTTCAAAAACGTGTTCTAACCTATGTATCTTTTATTAGTAACCGCTTTTATTTTATTTTTTATTTTTAATAAGAATTGCAACGTCGTGAAAATGCGTCCTGAACCACGACGAGTAAGTGTCAAAGTAATCAAGGCCTTCCTTTTGTCTATAACCTTTGACAACAAGTCTTGCCTTATATTTGTCAATAGTGCCATCAGCTTTAATTTTTCGTTTAAAGATCCATTTCGAACCTAAAGGCTTATTTGCTGGAGGAAGATCAACCAATCCCATGTATGGTTATCAAAAATTGATTGAATCTCACTATTGACTGCCTCTTTCCAAAATGCAGAATCAGAAGGCGACATAGCTGCTATAAAAGTTTGTGGCTCAATTTCAAGCATGAATGTCACAAAATCTGGTCCAAAGGAAGTAGATGTTCTTTGACGTTTGCTACGCCTTGGATCTTCTAACTTGGAGTATTTTTCTTTGGTTCTTCCCGAGGTCGTTTAGGTCTTTCACTTAATGACTCGCATTCAATTTTATACGGATAGATGCTTTCAAAGAATTCAGCATTATCTGATTTCATTACCGTATTAACATGAATATCGGGATTATCGGATTTAGGAACCAAAAACCGACATGCTTTACTGTTTGTAGGATATCCGCTAAAAATTCAATCTACTGTTTTTGGTCCGATTTTTAACCCTTTTAGGTAACTTGTACCTTTGCTAGACACCCCCATACTTTGAAATATTTCAAGTTGGGTTTTCTTCCTTTCCATTTTTCATATGGAATAGATTGCGTTTTGTTGTAAGGTACTCTGTTGAGTATTCGGTTAGATGTAAGGAGAGCTTCACCCCCACAAACTCTGCGGTAATCCGGAACTTATTAATAAAGAATTCATCATTTCCTTTAATGTCCGATTTTTCCTTTCCGCATTTTCGTTGGATTGAGCTGTGTAAGGTGCAGTAGTTTGATGGATAATTCCATATTCCAAACATATTTCTGCAAATGGAGATTCATATTCTCCACCTCTATTACTTCTAATCATCTTTTTATACAATTGATTCTCCGTTTCATTCTTGTATTGCTTAGATGCTTCAATTAGTTCATCCTTACTATTAAGCAAATAAACATAACAATATCTAGTGGAATCGTCAATAAAAGTAATAAAATACTTTTTTTCACCTTGAGATGGTGTCGACTTCATATCACAAATGTCAGTATGAATTAAGTCTGAAGGATTTGAATTCTTTTCAACAGACTTATAAGGATGTTTTACATACTTAGATTCAACACATATTTGACATTTCGATTTATTACACTCGAATTTAGGCAATACTTCTAAATTAATTAACTTCCACAAGGTTTTATAATTGACATGTCCTAAACGAATATGCCACAAATCATTTGACTGCAATAAATAAGAAGAAGCTGAAATTTTATTCATACTGTCAACAACCATTACATTGAGTTTGAAAAGGCCCTCCGTGAGGTAGCCTTTTCCGACATACATTTCGTTCTTGCTTATAACAACTTTATCAGAAACAAATACACATTTGAATCCATTCTTTGCAAGTGATGAAGTAGAAAACAAATTCTTTCTAATAGCAGGAACATGAAGGACGTTGTTGAGCGTTAACACCTTGCCGGAAGTCATCTTCAGGAATATCTTCCCATAACCTTCAATCTTGGATGTTGCATTATTTCCTATGGAAATTTCTTCTTCAGGACCAGCAGTAGAGTAAGTCGCAAATGCTTCTTTGACAGCACAAACATGTCGAGTGGCTCCAGAGTCAATCCACCACTCCTTCGGATTTCCAACTAGGTTGCATTCCGAAAGCATTGCACAAAGATCACCAATGTCATCATTCTTCTCCACTATGTTGGCTTGTCCTTTCTTATTATCCTTTTTCGGGAGACGATAATCAGGGCTTTTGTGACCAACTTTTCCACAATTGTAGCAGCTGCCCTTGAATTTCTTTTTGTTCTGCCTCTTAGTTTGTCCAGAAGACCTTTTCCTCTTCTTACTTTTTGGAGCAGTCTCATCAACGATATTAGCTCCCATGATCGTTGAATTTCCACGAGACTTCTTCTCGGTGTTTTGTTATCTTCCTCGATCTTTAGACGTATCACAAGATCTTCCAACTTCATTTCATTGCGCTTGTGCTTAAGATAGTTCTTGATAGCCCTCCACGAAGGAGGCAATTTTTCAATCATAGCAGCCACTTGAAATGCTTCATTCACGATCATAACTTCAGCAATAAGGTCGTGAAAAATAAGTTGATGCTCCTGAACTTGGGTTCCCACAGTTTTGTTGTCTATCATTTTATAGTTTAGAAACTTGGCAACCACGAACTTCTTCACGCATGCATCTTCTGTCTTGTACTTCTTCTCAAGTGCGTCCCATAATTCTTTCGAAGTATTCATTGCACTGTACACATTGTACTATTCATCCTCTAAAGCACTTAAGACATAGCCTTTGCAAAGAAAATCTACCTGGTTCCACGCCTCAACAACCATGAACTTTTCATTGTCCGGCAAGTCTGCAGCAGGCACTGGAGGCTCTTCACTAGTGAATTTCTGCATACCAAGTGTGGTAAGCCAGAAGAACACCCTTTGCTGCCATCCTTTGAAGTTGGTTAATTTCCCCGATTTCTCGGAGGAGGAACAGTAGTGCGTCTTGACGAGGCTATCATTGTTCCACCAACAGTCGCAGAAGGATTTTCGTTATCAATTGCCATTTCTCACTGTCAACAACAGAAGAGATCAATTAATGGCAGAACAGTAAATACCATTGTAATCAATAAACAGTAAGTAATAAAAAAAATTGAAGTTTTTATATACTGTTTTACAGAATAACAATGAAGTTTTTATGTTTTTCAAATCGTTTTCAGAATTTCAATACCCTGATGAAGTTTTTATATCTTCAAATCAAAATAGTAAAATTCAGACAGAATATAAAATATAATAAAGTAATTTCTTTAAGATTGTTATTAATTTGTATTCTGTAAATAAATAAAACAATAATCTTTCCGAAAACAGAAACAGAAAGTTAGTAGAAATAAATTCTGAAAAATAGTATTTGAACTTTAAAATAAATTTCGAAAATGGTATAGGAACAAATCGAGCCCACTGAGTACACAGTGTGTCCTTAAGGAAATTATTCCTCTCAAGTACCCGAGGTTCTCGAAGATATCCTCCTAGGATAGAACGATTTAACTCACCGGAGTGTTGGTACCAAAAACGCGGATGAACAACGAACCAGTCGAAGGCTGTAAAATACACTGGAATTTTTGTGCAGAAGAAGAAGAACATTATTAGAAAATTTCATAAGTAAATATTCTGGGATTTGAAGGAATATTTATTGCCAATTTGGTACAGTTTCTGAAAAGGTTTGCAACCTTTCAGAACAGCCATGGCTATTGGAACAGGTTTGACACTATTTCAGAACAGCCATAGTTGTTGAAAATATTGCGGGAAAATTAAAACGAATCTAAAATAATTCGGGAAAGAAAACGGGCCGAACCGGACCGGGTCGTGGGTTATTCCGGATTGAATTTTCGTTCATTAATTTAATTAATTAATTAAATATTTGAAAAGAAATTTGTCCAAAAAGATTAATCAATCAATCGATCTTTGACCAAATCCAAATCCGAAGCCGAAGCCGAGCCGAGCGAGCGACAACGACAATGGCGCGGGGCTTGCCTTCTTCTTAACTCTTTAAGAGCTAAAAGGTTAGCTTCTCTATATATACACAAAGATTTTCTTTCCTTCTACCAATGAGGGACAAAGTGCATTAGTGAAATGAACTCATTTAAAATTTCACTTTCCTCCATTTCTTTTCCCACCATTTTCCATTCACACCTCTTCTTTTATTAATAAATAATAACAAAACCCAACAATCCCCCACATGAATGGGGAATGGCTATAAACTTAAAGGAATGCACGGACGTGTGTGTGTTTTACATGCAAGAATTAATTGCATCTGGATAAGTAGGTTTCCCTTTGAACTTTGCGTAGTGAACTTATATCGGATATACTCGGTCAATCGGTAGATTTGATATATTTGAACCGTCGAGCTTTGTTGTATACCTAGACAACATAAGTCACACAATCGATCCTTAACCATCTATGGTTCTCACGGTTGTGTTCGTTTCAGCCATGAACACCGCCTGGTTTCATGAGTGTTTAGAGAATGGGCCTTTACTTTCATTCTCCTTGAAGCGGCTTACACTTCACACTCACATATGTGATTCCTAAACGTGTAATCCTAAAGACACACTATCTGGTCATATCCTGCCAGGCTTAGCAAATCATTAAAAATCTTTAAGCTTTATTGACTCATCAAAAAACCTTAATGATTTACCTCATTTTTTGAACATTGTCTTCATCACGAGAATGGGTTGAGTTATTTGACAATGTTGAACCGTAATTCATGACTTTATTTGATCTCTTTGAACCTAGCTCTTGGGATCTCCAGTCTGCTAGGTAGAGTTACCGCCATGATGACTTGTCCTAGGCCTTTAACCCCATTCCCTTTGATGATCGTTCAATTTCTTCTCTAGATAGGCCTTTTGAAAATGGATCCGACACGTTATCTCATTACTTTACGTAGTCAATTGTGATAACACCACTAGGGAGTAGATGTCAAACGGTATTGTGTCTCCGTCGAATATGACGAGATTTAACGTTATACATAACGCTCCCTGCCCTACCTATTGCCGCTTGACTATCACAATGTATACAAATAGGTGCCAAAGGTTTGGGCCAAAATGGAATATCTCCCAAGAAATTCCGGAGCCATTCAGATTCTTCACCGGCCTTATCTAAAACTATGAATTTAGATTCAATTGTAGATCGGGCGATGCAAGTTTGTTTGGATGATTTCCAAGACACTACTTCAACCCCAATTGTGAAAACATATCCACTCGTGGATTTAACTTCAGATGATCCGGTGATCCAATTTGCATCACTATATCCCTCGATCACAGAAGGATATTTGTTATAATGCAAAGCATAATTTTGGGTATGTTTCAGATACCCCAAAACTCGTTTCATTGCCATCCAATGTATTTGATTGGGATTACTTGTAAACCGACTCAGTTTGCTAATAGCACATGCTATATCTGGTCGTGTACAATTCATGATATATATCAAACTTCCCAATACTCTTGCATATTCCAGTTGTGAGTCACATTCACCTTCATTCTTTTGAAGTGCATAACTCACGTCAATTGGAGTCTTGGCAATTTTGAAATCCAAATACTTGAACTTGTCAAGTACCTTTTCAATGTAGTGAGACTGTGATAATGCTACCTTGTGGAGTCTTGTGAATTCTGATTCCTAAGATCACACCAGTAACTCCTAAGTCTTTCATGTCGAATTTGCTAGCCAACATGCGCTTTGTAGCATTTATATCTGCCATACTTTTGCTCATTATCAACATGTCATCAACATATAAACAAACAATGACTTCATGACCTAGAGTGTTTTTAATGTAAACATATTTGTCACACTTCATGACCTCTTCCTCTAGTGTAATCGTCAATAAAAGTAATAAAATATTTTTTCCACCTCGAGATGGTGTCGACTTCATATCCCAAATGTCAACATAAATTAAGTCTAAAGTATTTGAATTCCTTTCAACAGACTTATAAGGATGTTTTACCAACTTAGATTCAACACATATTTGACATTTCGATTTATTACACTTGAATTTAGGCAATACTTCTAAATTAATTAACTTCCGCAAGGTTTTATAATTGACATGTCGTAAACGAATATGCCATAAATCATTTGACTCCAATAAATAAGAAGAAGATGAAATTTTATTCATACTATCAACAACCATTACATTGAGTTTGAATGCGCCGTCCGTGAGGTAGACATTTCCAACATACATTTTGATGTTATAAACGTCAATACCACACAAGAGGGGGGGGGGGGGTGATTTGTGTGGTACCTAATTTTCGCGTTAGAAGAACCTGGTTCTTCTAAGTGTTCTAACTACAGCAGTTTGCGAAATAATAAATACTGAAAGTAAAGTGCACAGAGATTTTTACGTGGAAAACACCTTGCTCAAAAGGTGAAAAAACCACGACCTACTACTCAATAGGATTTTCCCAAACTCCACTAAAATCACTGAGCCAAAAACTGCATTTACAAAACTCTTTGTAAACCTAAGGATTAACTCTAATCCCAGTGTAGCACACAGCCTCAAGTGTTGCGACACTTTCAAGTTAACTCTAACTTGAATACTCAGAGTACCTAATACAATTGCTTCTAAGAAAGCTGAAAGGTACAATATGAAAACCTACTACAATTGAACTAGACTTAGAATAAACACAATGATGAAACTGGTTCTTCTATCTTAGTTCATGTAGCTTCAGACGTGCACACTTGTATCTCGCATATGTTGCTTGCAAATCAGACTTGATCTTTTTGCTCTCAAATATGCTTAGCTTCTGCTTATGTGCATTACCTGTAAAAGAGAACAACTTGGTTATTTAATGGATTAGCAGTTAGAGTTTGATCGAGACTCCAATGCTTATCCGTAGTCGATTTGAGTCCTTAACCAATACAAACTCCCATCCTTATCCTAGCTTAGGATTGTGTTCTCTTATCATAAGGAGACTGTCCTTCTTAGAACTCAATGCAACCTTTTCGATTCCATTCAGAAGATATTTGCTGCGTAATCTTCAATACATATCTTCCTCACGTGCCTTTCATGTGCAATGGTTATGACTAACTGTGTCTCTCAAGATGGACCAGGTCCTTCCCTGAGTTTATTTGTCAATCTTCAAAACTTCAACTGAACTTGGGCCAACAAATTCCCCCTTTTTGATGATGACAAACTCTGTGCTTTTAGTGATCAGAGAACCTGTGAAACTTAGCTGAAATATCAACACTTAGAAAATTTTTAGAGAATTTTCAACTTATCATAAAGGCCAGATTTAAGTTAGGTCATAAACATCACTTGTTCAGATAATGAATTTAAGCACAATATCTTCCCCCTTTTGGCATCATCGAAAAGTTGCATAAATAATGTGATCTCAGTAACCTAATTAGTACTCATGGCCACTGGGGCGACTGCAAGTGAACACATGCTTTAGTTAATCAGAAATCAACTCAACAGAAATACCTATTAAGATCAGAATTAACAAAAAGCAAGAAAAGCTGCATTCATTGATTAGCAAGGTGTTTCTACAATGCAGTCCACAAGAAGAAAAACAAAATTACCAAACCATGAGCAAAAGAAAATAAACATCTAAAATCCCAAACTGGGTCACTGAGGGGGTCTAGACTGGTGCACACTAGGACAGGATATCTAAGGCTTAGAAGAGCTGGAGGGTTGGGTTTGTAGCAGATTGAGCATCTGTTGAAGCATGCCTTCATTTTTCTCCTTCTCCTTAGCAAGTTCAGCTCTCAACCCATTCCTTTCTCCCTCCAATTCAACAACTCTGGCCTGAAGCCTTGCTATCTCAGCGTCTTTTGCCCCAACCTCCTGAACTAAGGCTCAGACCTTACTATTCACATGAGTTTTTGCTGAAGAACCAGGTTCAACTGGAGCTGTACTGAGCATATAATCACAAGCTTGAAGGGTTTTGCTGCCAAAATGCTCTTTGCTCGAAGCCATTTCCCACTTTTTCAGGGGAACATTCAATCTTTCAAGTACAGTTGTCAAGATAAATCCATAGGGAATGGCATGAGCTTTTGAACCATTGAGTAACCTTTCAAGCAGCNGGTGATCCAATTTGCATCACTATATCCCTCGATCACAGAAGGATATTTGTTATAATGCAAAGCATAATTTTGGGTATGTTTCAGATACCCCAAAACTCGTTTCATTGCCATCCAATGTATTTGATTGGGATTACTTGTAAATCGACTCAGTTTACTAATAGCACATGCTATATCTGGTCGCGTACAATTCATGATATACATCAAACTTCCCAATACTCTTGCATAGTCCAATTGTGAGTCACTTTCACCTTCATTCTTTTGAAGTGCATAACTCACGTCAATTGGAGTCTTGGCAATTTTGAAATCCAAATACTTGAACTTGTCAAGTACCTTTTCAATGTAGTGAGACTGTGATAATGCTAGACCTTGTGGAGTCTTGTGAATTCTGATTCCTAAGATCACATCAGCTGCTCTTAAGTCTTTCATGTTGAATTTGCTAGCCAACATGCGCTTTGTAGCATTTATATCTGCCATACTTTTGCTTATTATCAACATGTCATCAACATATAACAAACAATGACTTCATGACCTGGAGTATTTTTAATATAAACACATTTGTCACACTCGTTGATTTTAAATCCATTTGCCAACATTGTTTGGTCAAATTTTGCATGCCATCGTTTGGGTGCTTGTTTATGTCCATAAAACGACTTAACAAGTTTGCACACTTTCTTTTCTTTACCAGGAACCACAAAACCCTCAAGTTGTTCTATGTAAATCTCTTCCTCCAATTCTCCATTTAAGAAAGTTGTTTTAACATCCATTTGATGGATTTCAATACCATACACGGCCGCTAGTGGCACTAACACCTTAATAGATGTTATCCTTGTTACTGGCGAGTAAGTATCAAAGTACTCAAGGCCTTCCTTTTGTCTATAACCTTTGACAACAAGTCTTGCCTTATATTTGTCAATAGTGCCATCAACTTTAATTTTTCGTTTAAAGATCCATTTCGAACCTAAAGGCTTATTTCCTGGAGGAAGATCAACCAATTCCCATGTATGGTTATCCAAAACTGATAAAAATGAATCTCACTATTGACTGCCTCTTTCCAAAATGCTGAATCAGAAGACGATATAGCTGCTTTAAAAGTTTGAGGCTCATTTTCAAGCAAGAATCTTACAAAATCTGGTCCAAAGAAAGTAGATGTTCTTTGACGTTTGCTACGCCTTGGATATTCTATACTTCGAGTATTTTCCTTTGGTTCTTCCCGAGGTCGTTTAGGTCTTTCACTTAATGACTCGCATTCAATTTTATACGGATATATGCTTTCAAATAATTCAGCATTATCTGATTCTATTACCGTATTAACATGAATCTCAGGATTATCGGATTTATGAACCAAAAATCGACATGCTTTATTGTTTGTAGCATATCCAATAAAAATGCAATCTACTATTTTTGGTCCGATTTTAACCCTTTTAGGTAAAGCAACTTGAACCTTTGCTAGACACCCACACTTTGAAATATTTCAAGTTGGGTTTTCTTCCTTTCCATTTTTTGATATGGAATAGATTGCGTTTTGCTGCGGGGTACTCTGTTGAGTATTCAGTTAGCTGTAAGGAGAGCTTCCCCCCACAAACTCTGCGGTAATCCGGAACTTATTAATAAAGAATTCATCATTTCGTTTAATGTCCGATTTTTCCTTTCCGAAATTCCGTTGGATTAAGGTGTGTAAGGTGCAATAGTTTGATGGACAATTCCATATTCCGAACATATTTCTGCGAATGGAGATTCATATTTACCACCTCTATCACTTCTAATCTTTTTGATCTTTTTATTCAATTGATTCTCCACTTTATTCTTGTATTGCTTAAATGCTTCAATTGCTTCATCCTTACTATTAAGCAAATAAACATAACAATATCTAGTGCAATCGTCAATACAAGTAATAAAATACTTTTTTCCACCTCGAGATGGTGTCGACTTCATATCGCAAATGTCAGTATAAACTAAGTCTAAAGTATTTGAATTCCTTTCAACAGACTTATAAGGATGTTCTACAAACTTAGATTCAACACATATTTGACATTTCGATTTATTACACTCAATATTAGGCAATACTTCTAAAATAATTAACTTCCGCAAGGTTTTATAATTGACATGTCGTAAACAAATATGCCATAAATCAATTGACTCCAATAAATAAGAAGAAGATGAAATTTTATTAATACTATCAACAACCATTACATTGAGTTTGAATGGGCCCTCCGTGAGGTAGACGTTTCCAACATACATTTCGTTCTTGCTTACAACAACTTTATCAGAAAAATTACACATTTGAATCCATTCTTTACAGATAAAGAAGTAGAAACTAAATTCTTCCTAATAGTAGGAACATGAAGAACGTCGTTGAGCGGTAACACATTCCCGGAAGTCATCTTCAGGAATATCTTCCCATAACCTTCAATCTTGGTTGTTGCATTATTTCCCATGGAAATTTCTTCTTCGGGACCAGCAGTAGAGTAAGTCGCAAATGCTTCTTTGACAGCACAAATATGTCGAGTGGCTCCAAAGTCAATCCACCACTCGTTCGGATTTCTAACTAGGTTGCATTCTGAAAGCATTGCACAAAGATCATAAATGTCATCATTCTTCTCCACTATGTTGGCTTGTCCCTTATTATTTTTTTTTCGGGAGACGACAATCAGGGCTTTTGTGACCAACTTTTCCACAATTGTAGCAGCTGCCCTTGAATTTCTTTTTGTTCTGCTCCTTAGTTTGTCCAGAAGACCTCTTCCTCTTCTTACTTTTTGGAGTAGTCTCCTCAACGATATTAGCTCCCATGATCGTTGAATTTCCACGAGACTTTTTCTCGGTTGTTTTGTTATCTTCCTCGATCTTTAGACGGATCACAAGATCTTCCAACTTCATTTCTTTGAGCTTGTGCTTAAGATAGTTCTTGAAATCTCTCCACGAAGGAGGTAAATTTTCAATCATAGCAGCCACTTGAAATGCTTCATTCACGACCATACCTCCAGCAATAAGGTCGTGAAAAATAAGTTGAAGCTCCTGAACTTGGGTTCCCACAGTTTTGATGTCTATCATTTTATAGTCTAGAAACTTGGCAACCACGAACTTCTCCATGCATGCATCTTCTGTCTTGTACTTCTTCTCAAGTGCGTCAATAATTCTTTCGAAGTATTCATTGCACTGTTCACATTGTACAAGTCATCCTCTAAAGCACTTAAGATATAGCCTTTGCAAAGAAAATCTGCCTGCTTCCACGCCTCAATAACCATGAACTTTTCATTGTCCGGCATGTCCGCAGCAGGCACTGGAGGCTCTTCATTAGTGAATTTCTGCATACCAAGTGTGGTATGCATGTCAGAAGAACACCCTTTGCTTCCATCCTTTTAAGTTGGTTCAAGAAAGTTTCCCCGGTTTCTCGGCCGGAGGAACATCAGTGCGGCTTGACGAGGCTATCGTCGTTGCACCAACAGTCACAGAAGAATTTCCGTTATCAATTGCCATTTCTCACTGTCAACAATAGAAGAGGTCAATTAATGGAAGAATAGTAAATAATAATGTAATCAATAAACAGTACGTAATAAAAAATAACCGAAGTTTTTATATACTGTTTTACAGAAAAACGATGAAGTTTTTATGATCCTCAAATCGTTTTCTGAATTTCAATACTCTGATGAAGTTTTTATATCTTCAAATCATAATAGTAAAATTCAGACAGAATACAAAATATAATAAAGTAATTTCCTTAATATTGTTATTAATCTTTATTGCTGTAAATAAATAAAACAATAATCTTCGAAAACAGAAACATAAAGTTAGTAGAAATAAATTCTGAAAAATAGTATTTGAACTTCAAAATAAATTTCGAAAACGATATAGGAACAAATCGAGCCCAGTGAGTACATAGTTTGTCGTTAAGGAAATTATTATCTTCTCAATACCCGAGGTTCTGGAATATATCCTCCCAGGATAGAACGATTTAACTCACCGGAGTGTTGGTACCAAAAACGTCGATGAACAACGAACCACTCGAAGGCTGTAAAACACACTGGAATTTTTGTGCAGAAGAAGAAAACATTATTAGAAAAATTCGTAAGTAAATATTCTGGGATTTGAAAGAATATTTATAGCTAATTTGGTATTGTTTCTGAAAAGGTTTGCAACCTTTCAGAACAGCCATGGCTGTTGGAACAGGTTTGACACCGTTTCAGAACAGCCGTAGCTGTTGGAAATATTGCGGAAAAATTAAAACGGATTTAAAATAATCCGGGGAAGAAAACGGGCCGAACTAGATCGGGTCACGGGTCATGGGTTATTCCGGATTGAATTTTTGTTAATTTAATTAATTCATTAAATATTTTAAAAGAATTTTTTCCAAAAAGATTAATCAATCAATCGTTGACCAAATCCAAATCCTAATCCTAATCCGAATCAGAATCAAAATCAGAATCCGAAGCCGAAGTCGAAGTCGAGCCGAGCGAGCGACGACGACAACGGCGCAAGGCTTGCCTTCTTCTTAACTCTTTAAGAGCTAAAAGATGAGCTTCTCTATATATACACAAAGATTTTCTTTCCTTCTACAAATGAGGGACAAAGTGCATTAGTGAAATGAACTCCTTCAAAATTTCACTTCCCACCATTTCTTTTACCACCATTTTTCATTCACACCTCGTCTGTTATTGATAAATAATAACAAAAACCAACAATCCCCCACATGAATGGGGAATGGCTATAAACTTAAAGGAATGCACGGACGTGTGTGTGTTTTACATGCAAGAACTAATTGCATCTAGATAAGTAGGTTTCCCTTTGAACTTTCCGTAGTGAACTTATATCGGATATACTCGGTCAATCGGTAGATTTGATATCTTTGAACCGTCGAGCTTTGTTGTATACCTAGACAACATAAGTCACACAATCGATCCTTAACCATCTATGGTTCTCACGGTTGTGTTCGTTTCAGCCATGAACACCGCCTGGTTTCATGAGTGCTTATAGAATGGGCCTTTACTTTCATTCTCCTTGAAGCGGCTTACACTTCATACTCACATATGTGATTCCTAAACGTGTAATCCTAAAGACACACTATCTGGTCATATCCTGTCAGACTTAGCAAATCATTAAAAAGCTTTAAGCTTTATTGACTCATAAAAAAGCCTTAATGCTTTACCTCATTTTTCGAACATTGTCTTCATCACGAGAATGGGTTGAGTTATTTGACAATGTTGAACCGTCATTCATAACTTTGTTTGATCTCTTTGAACCTAGCTCTTGGGATCTCCAGTCTGCTAGGTAGAGTTATCGCCATGATGACTTGTCCTAGACCTTTAACCCCATTCCCTTTGATGGTCTTTCAACTGTCTCTCTAGATAGGCCTTTTGTAAATGGATCCGGCACTTTATCTCTTGACTTTACATAGTCAATTGTGATAACACCACTAGAGAGTAGTTGTCTAACGGCATTGTGTCTCCGTCGAATATGACGAGATTTACCGTTATACATAACGCTCCCTGCCCTACCTATTGCCGCTTGACTATCACAATGTATACAAATAGGTGCCAAAGGTTTGGGCCAAAATGGAATATCTTCCAAGAAATTCCGGAGCCATTCAGATTCTTCACCGGCCTTATCTAAAGCTATGAATTTAGATTCCATTGTAGAACGGGCGATGCACGTTTGTTTGGATGATTTCCATGACACTGCTCCACCCCCAATTGTGAAAACATATCCACTCGTGGATTTAACTTCAGATGATCTGGTGATCCAATTTGCATCACTATATCCCTCGATCACGGAAGGATATTTGTTATAATGCAAAGCATAATTTTGGGTATGTTTTAGATGACCCAAAACTTGTTTCATTGCCATCCAATGTATTTGATTGGGATTACTTGTAAATCGACTCAGTTTGCTAATAGCACATGCTATATCTGGTCGCGTACAATTCATGATATACATCAAACTTCCCAATACTCTTGCATAGTCCAGTTGTGAGTCACTTTCACCTTCATTCTTTTGAAGTGCATAACTCACGTCAATTGGAGTCTTGGCAATTTTGAAATCCAAATACTTGAA
>NW_017672685.1:87965-123958 GCF_001879085.1 Nicotiana attenuata | reverse complement strand
AGGTGGTGGAGTGCCAGGATTGTCTTGGGGATTTGTCATGGTGAGGAATTTCTGAAAACCCTAAGAGAATTTTGGTGGTGTGAAGAGCTTTGGAGAGTTTCAGAGACGAGAGAGAATTATCAGGGGTTTTATGAGGAATTGATGATTATTGAGTGGTTTGGGGTTTTTAAAGAGGGTAATTATTACTCAGAAACTGCAGCCTTTTCAGTAGTCACATAGAGGTCTAATCAATTTAGAGTTCCGGTCTCCGTAGAGATTAATTTAAATTACTAGAATTTAGGAGAAGGTGCCGTTATATTTAGACTTCTAGTTTCAATGAAAATGGTTCAATTGACCCAACGGATAGAATTGTTAGGACGTTTGGTATATCTAGGACTCTTGCTCATGATTGATAATTAAATTTTTCTAATTGTGCAAAGAATAGAAACATACCTGAACTTTCTCATGAGCAAAATTTGATGAACCGGGTTCTTCAAGTGAAACTTCTCTTGATTATGCCTCAAATGTCAAAATAGAAAATTTGTAAGAGATTAGTGAATTGCATAGACACATGTCACAAGAGTATACTATTTACAGTATGAGATGAGTAGAAATTAGTCTAAATATTCAACAAAAAATTTAAGAAACTACTAAGCCAAAATTTTNAGAAGTGGTGTCTAACATCTATGTGCTTAGTCCTTTTGTGATGAACCGGGTTCTTTGTCATACTTATAGCACTAGTGTTATCACAGAATATTGGTATGCATCCCACTTCTATACCAAAGTCTACTAATTGTTGCTTGATCCACAGTAGTTGAGCACAACAAGAAGCAGCAGCCACATACTCAGCTTCAGCAGTAAATAGGGCTACTGAATTCTGTTTCTTGGTGGCCCATGATACAAGACATGAACCAAGAAAGTGAGCCATACTTGAAGTGCTTTTTCTATCCACTAGGAGAAACCTGCATAGTCAGCATCAGCATAACCTACTAGATCAAAATTACTACCTTTAGGGTACCATAGGCACAATTCAGTAGTCCCCTTCAGATATCTCAATATCCTCTTGACAACAGTCAAGTGAGACTCTTTGGATTAGCCTGAAAACGTGCACAGAGTCCTACACTGAAAACAATGTCAGGTCTGCTGGCAGTAAGATACAAGAGTGAACCAATCATACCCCTATACAACTTTTGATCAACTGATGAACCAGGTTCATCAGCATCTAATTTAGTGGCAGTTGCAATAGGTGTATCTATTTCTTTAGAGTCCTCCATTTTAAACTTCTTGATTAGTTCATTTGTATATTTTTGTTGATGAATCATGGTTCCATTTGAGCTTTGTTTTATCTGTAAGCCTAGGAAGAAATTTAGTTCACCCATCATACTCATTTCAAACTCACTTCCCATTAATTTAGCAAATTCCTTGCTCAACCTATCTGTAGTGGCCCCAAATATTATATCATCAACATATATTTGTACAACAAGAAGATCTTTACCTTTTTCCCTTAGGAACAAAGTGCTGTCAATTTTACCTCTTTTCTACCCATGCTCTAGAAGGAATTTTGACAATCTTTCATACCAAGCTCTTGGGGCCTGCTTGAGACCATAGAGAGATTTATCTAGCTTGTATACATGATCAGGACATTCTTTACTTTTGAATCCTGGAGGTTGTCTCACAAACACTTCTTCTTTGAGATAGCCATTTAGGAAGGCACTTTTGACATCCATTTGATGAAGAGTGAATTCCATATGTGCTGCAAAGGCTATGAGGAGTCTAATTGTTTCAAGTCTAGCCATTGGAGAAAAAGACTCATCATGATCAATGCCTTCCTCTTGACTATAGCCTTGAACCACCAACCTTGCCTTATTTCTTGTAACTGTTCCATCTTCATCTAGTTAGTTCCTGAAGACCCATTTTGTCCCAATGACTCACCTGTCTTTTAGTTTTGGAACTAAGTGCCAGACTTGGCTTCTTTCAAACTGATTGAGCTCATCTTGCATAGCATTGACCCAATCTGCATCTTGTAGAGCTTCACTCACATTTTTAGGTTCAATGAGGGACAGAAAAGCATCGAATGCACACAGGTTCTTCAGTTGTGATCTTGTCTTGACCCCAGATGTTGGATCATTGATGATGTTCTCAATGGGGTGAAAACTCAGGTACTTGTAAGATTTCCCCACCATCTGGTTCCTGCTAGTTTCTCCTTCATAGTTATGCTGCAGAGGAACAGGTTCAGGTACAGGATCCTTCAGATTGATTCCCCCTGTCAGGTTGCCCTGGGTGAGAGGACCTGTTCCATCACCTACTCCTTCCTTTGATGCCACTTTGACTTGTGCTGTGGCTTCAGTCAATTGTCTCACCAGTCCAATGGATTCATCTTCATGTTCCTGTCTCTCAGAAAGAGTGTTAGATTCATCAAACACAACATGTACACTCTCTTCAACACATAGAGTTTTTTTGTTAAACACTTTATATGCTTTGCTATGTGAAGAATATCCCAAGAATACTCTCTCATCACTTCTGGGGATCAAACTTACCTAGGGAGTCTTGCCATTATTGTACACATAGCACTTACACCCAAAAGCCCTAAGATGGGATATGTTTGGTTTTCTCCATTTAAATAACTCATAGGGAGTTTTCTCTACAAGAGGTCTAGTCATGCATCTATTTATTATATAACAAGCAGTGTTTATAGCCTCTGCCCAGAAGCTATGAGGTAGTTTACTGGAAAGTAGCATGGTCCTTTGCCATATCCTCAAGGGTCCTGTTCTTCCTTTCAACTACCCCATTTTGCTGAGATGTCCTAGGGGCAGAAAAATTATGATCTATTCCATTTTCATCACAAAATTTAGCAAACTTTGCATTTTCAAATTCAGTTCCATGATCAGACCTAATGGATGCAAGTTGATTTCCTAATTGTTTTTGGGTTTTTCTAATAAAAGCAGTGAACATTTCAAATGCTTCATCTTTAGAAGTTAGAAACAATACCCAGGTAAATCTAGAATAATCATCAACAAGCACCATTACATATCTTTTACCACCTCTGCTCATGGTTCTCATTGGACCACAAAGATCCATATGAACCAGTTCCAACATCTTGGACGTACTTACCATTTTCTTAGGTTTGAAGGATGACCTTACTTGCTTCCCCCTTGCACATGCCTCACAAACTTTGTCTTCCTTGAACTTGATATTAGGTAACCCTATCACCAAGTCCTTGGAGACTAATTTGTTCAATTGATTTAGACTGGCATGGCCAAGTCTTTTGTGCCAAAGGAGGGGATCATTAATTAACACACTCAAGAAAGTGAGTTCATTTTCAGAGAGAGTTGACAGATCTACAATATAAATATTGTTAACTCTCCTTCCCTGCAAAACAATCTTGTCAGTAGTAAGGCTATCACAAAACATTTTGTGGAAGTGAAAGCCACAAGGTTACCTCTGTCACACAGTTGTGACACACTTATCAGGCTATATTTTAAGCCATCTATCAAATAGACATTCTCAATGGAATGAGAGTCTGTCTTTCCTACCTTTCCAACACCAATGATCTCACCTTTCTTTCCATTTCCAAAGGAGACATTACCTCCTTTTAGGTTCTCAAGTGAAAGGAACTGGTTCTTGTTACCAGTCATATGTTTTGAGCAGCCACTATCCATGTACCATATTTGGCTACTTCCCTTCACTTGGTCCTGCAAAAAGAAATCATGGGTTAGTCTTAGGAACCCAAACTAGTTTGGGTCCCTTTCTATGGGCAAAAGGATGAATTAAATTTTCTTTGCCCAACCAGGCAGTTTGTGCTTTTCTTGAAACAAAGGCTTTGTTCTTTTGACTGGCCTTTTCTCTTGCATTACATTCATTTTTGTAATGGCCAGTATTACCACAGTGTGTGCAGATCTTATTCTCAGGAAGTGTGAGATACTTGTTTTTGGGATCCCATTTTGGAGCTTGTGTCCCAAATCCAAGTCCTCTCTTGTTGCTACTATGATGTTCTTGCAGCCAGGAGAGTGCATCAGAAGCCTTGTTCCATTTGCATGTTCTGTCTAGTTCATGCTTTACCTTTCCTAAATCTTCTTTTAGGACTTTAATCAATTCATCTTTCTTGTACAGTTCATCTTTCATTTTTCCTAGATTTTCTTCTAGGGTGAGAAATGATTGATCAGCCCTTTTCTTTCCTGTCCCTAATTTCAGTTTAATATTTTCAGATCTAAGTTCTAGAATCTTATTTTCAAGTTGATGAACCTGGTTCTTCAACTCAGTATTTGTGTTGTCACTCTCATCAGCCCTAGACTCTAACCTTTTACATTTTTCTTCTAGGATAACACATTCCTTAGACAGAACATCCTTCTCACTGTTTATTATTTCAGACTCATCTATGAAGTCCATCAGCAGATCAGCCAGTTTTTCTTTAGACAAGAACTTAATCTTTTCTTTAAGGTGTAGAATACTTACCTCCTGTTCATCTTCTGATTCTCCGATGGCCATTAGAGCTTGATCCTCCTCAGCTTCATCTTCAGAGTCCTCATCTGATGTTTCTCCCCAAGCAGCAACCATAGCCTTAGTTGAACCTTTGTTTCTTTTTGGTTGAACCTGTTCCTTCTTCCTGTTTCTTCTTTCAGCTCTTTCTTTCTTCCATTCAATCTCCCATTGAGGGCAGTTTCTGATGTGGTGATCAGTCTTCCCACACTTGTAACACCCCTCATTGGTTTGTTTCTCAGGAGCCCTCGGTTTGCTGAATGTTGTTCCTTTTGAAGCACCCTTTCCTCTCATAAGATATTTCTTGAAATCTCTGGTTATCATAGCCATTTCATCATCTTCAAGATCTGATCCTTCTGAAATTCTGAGAGCCAGACTTCTTTCTTTCTTTGGAGCATCCATCTTCATTGTTTGCCTTCTCAATTCATAGGCAGTGAGATTTCCAATCAGTTCATCCAACTTTAAAGTAGCAATGTTCTTGGATTCCTGAATGGCAGTGATTTTGCTTTCCCAGGAGATTGGCAGAACTCTAGTTAGAATCTTCTCCACCTTGTCTTCTTCCAGGATAATCCTTCCAAGAGACTCAAGTTCATTTGTCAGTGTAGTGAACCTGGTATACATTTCTTGGATAGTTTCTCCATCCTTCATAGTAAAATTCTCATATTGAGAATACAACAGTGTTCCTCTTGACCTCTTCACCTGAGGTGTTCCTTCATGAGCCACTTGTAAAGTGTCCCAAATCTCCTTGGCAGTAGTACAACCTTGAATCCTGCTGTACTCATCAGGACCAAGTCCACACACTAACCATTTCTTGGCTTTTGCATTTTTCTCCCATTTCCTTAGATCTTCAGCAGTACAATCTACTCTTGTCTTTGGAACATCCACTCCTTCAGCATTCTTCTTGGTTGTGGCTAAAGGACCATCAGTGATGATATCCCAAAGCTCATAGTCTTCGCCCATTATATGGTCACTCATTCTGTTTTTCCACCAGGAGTAGTAGAGGCCATTGAAGAGAGGAGGCCTGGCAGTGGATTGCCCTTCCCAGTTCCCAGGTGGTGCACTCATGTTGATCTTTTCCTAAGGTGTTAACCTCTTCAAGGATCACCTGCTCTGATACCAATTGATGTTATAAACGTCAATACCACACAAGAGGGGGGTGATTTGTGTGGTACCTAATTTTCGCGTTAGAAGAACCTGGTTCTTCTAAGTATTCTAACTACAGCAGTTTGCGGAATAATAAATACTGAAAGTAAAGTGCACAGAGATTTTTACGTGGAAAACACCTGGCTCAAAAAGTGATAAAACCACGACCTACTACTCAGTAGGATTTTCCCAAACTCCACTAAAATCACTAAGCCAAAAACTGCATTTACAAAACTCTTTGTAAACCTAAGGATTAACTCTAATCCCAGTGTAGCACACAGCCTCAAGTGTTGCGACACTTTCAAGTTAACTCTAACTTGAATACTCAGAGTATCTAATACAATTGCTTCTAAGAAAGCTGAAAGGTACAATATGAAAACCTACTACAATTGAACTAGACTTAGAATAAACACAATGATGAAACTGGTTCTTCTATCTTAGTTCATGTAGCTCAGACGTGCACACTTGTGTCTCGCATATGTTGCTTGCAAATCAGACTTGATCTTTTTGCTCTCAAATATGCTTAGCTTCTGCTTATGTGCATTACCTGTAAAAGAGAACAACTTGGTTATTTAATGGATTAGCAGTTAGAGTTTGATCGAGACTCCAATGCTTATCTGTAGTCGATTTGAGTCCTTAACCAATACAAACTCCCATCCTTATCCTAGCTTAGGATTGTGTTCTCTTATCATAAGGAGACTGTCCTTCTTAGAACTCAATGCAACCTTTTCGATTCCATTCAGAAGATATTTGCTGCGTAATCTTCAATACATATCTTCCTCACGTGCCTTTCATGTGCAATGGTTATGACTAACTGTGTCTCTCAAGATGGACCAGGTCCTTCCCTGAGTTTATTTGTCAATCTTCAAAACTTCAACTGAACTTGGGCCAACACATTTCGTTCTTTCTTGCAACAACTTTATCAGAAAAATTACACATTTGAATCCATTCTTTACAAGTAAAGAAGTAGAAACTAAATTCTTCCTAATAGTAGGAACATGAAGAACATTGTTGAGCGTTAACACCTTTCCGGAAGTCATCTTCTGGAATATCTTCCCATAACCTTCAATCTTGGTTGTTGATTATTTCCCATGGAAATTTCTTCTTCGAGACCAGCAGTAGAGTAAGTCGCAAATGCTTCTTTGACAGCACAAACATGTCGAGTGGCTCCAGAGTCAATCCACCACTCGTTCGGATTTCCAACTAGGTTGCATTCTGAAAGCATTGCACAAATATCATCAATGTCATCATCTTCTCCACTATGTTGGCTTGTCCCTTCTTATCATTTTTTTTGGGAGACGACAATCAGGGCTTTTGTGACCAACTTTTCCACAATTGTAGCAGCTGCCCTTGAATTTCTTTTTGTTCTGCTCCTTAGAATTTCCGTTATCAATTGCCATTTCTCACTGTCAACAACAGAAGAGATCAATTAGTGGCAGAAAAGTAAATAATAATGTAATCAATAAACAGTACGTAATAAAAAATAACCGAAGTTTTTATATACTGTTTTACAGAAAAACGATGAAGTTTTTATGATCTTCAAATCGTTTTCTGAATTTCAATACTGTGATGGAGTTTTTATATCTTCAAATCAGAATAGTAAAATTCAGATAGAATACAAAATATAATAGAGTAATTTCCTTAAGATTGTTATTAATATGTATTGCTGTAAATAAATAAAACAATAATCTTCGAAAACAAAAACAGAAAGTTAGTAGAAATAAATTCTGAAAAATAATATTTGAACTTCAAAATAAATTTCGAAAACGGTATAGGAACAAATCGAGCCCAATGAGTACACAGTTTGTCCTTAAGGAAATTATTATTCTTCTCAAGTACCCGAAGTTCTGGAATATATCCTCCCAAGATAGAACGATTTAACTCACCGGAGTGTTGGTACCAAAAACGTCGATGAACAGCAAACACTCGAAGGCTGTAAAACACACTGAAATTTTTGTGCAGAAGAAGGAGAAGATTATCAGAAAATTTCGTAAGTAAATATTCTGGGATTTGAAGGAATATTTATAGCCAATTTGGTACTATTTCTGAAAAGGTTTGCAACCTTTCAGAACAGCCATGGCTGTTGGAATAGGTTTGACACTATTTCAAAACAGCCATAGCTGTTGGAAATATTGCGGAAAAGTTAAAACGGATTTAAAATAATTCGAGAAAGAAAACGGTCCGAACCGGATCGGGTCACGGGTCATGGGTTATTCCGGATTGAATTTTCATTAATTTAATTAATTAATTAGACATTTGAAAAGAATTTTGTGCAAAAAGATTAATCAATCAATCTTTGACCAAATCCAAATTCTAATCCAAATCCAAATCCGAATATGAATCCGAATCCGAATCAGAATCGGAATCAAATTCAAAATCAAAATCAGAATTCGAAGCCGAAGCCGAAGCCGAGCTGAGCGAGCGGCGACGGCGACGGCGCGAGGCTTGCCTTCTTCTTAACTCTTTATGAGCTAAAAGATGAACTTCTCTATATATACACAAAGATTTTGTTTACTTCTAGCAATGAGGGACAAAGTGCATTAGTGAAATGAACTCATTCAAAATTTCATTTCCCACCATTTCTTTTCCCACCATTTTTCATTCACACCTCTTCTGTTATTAATAAATAATAACAAAAACCAACAATCCCCCACATGAATGGGGAATGGCTATAAACTTAAAGGAATGCACGGACGTGTGTGTGTTTTACATGCAAGAATTAATTGCATCTAGATAAGTAGGTTTCCCTTTGAACTTTCCGTAGTGAACTTATATCGGATATACTCGGTCAATCGGTAGATTTGATATCTTTGAACCGTCGATCTTTGTTGTATACCTAGACAACATAAGTCACACAATCGATCCTTAACCATCTATGGTTCTCACGGTTGTGTTCGTTCAGCCATGAACACCGCCTTGTTTCATGAGTGCTTAGAGAATGAGCCTTTACTTTCATTCTCCTTGAAGCGACTTACACTTCACACTCACATATGTGATTCCTAAACGTGTAATCCTAAAGACACACTATCTGGTCATATCCTGCTAGACTTAGCAAATCATTAAAAAGCTTTAAGCTTTATTGACTCATCAAAAAGTCTTAATGCTTTACCTCGCTTTTTGAACATTGTCTTCATCACGAGAATGGGTTGAGTTGTTTGACAATGTTGAACCGTCATTCATAACTTTGTTTGATCTCTTTGAACCTAGCTCTTGGGATCTCCAGTCTGCTAGGTAGAGTTACCGCCATGATGACTTGTCCTAGGCTTTTAACCCCATTCTCTTTGATGATCTTTCAACTACCTCTCTAGATAGGCCTTTTGTAAGTGGATCCGACACGTTATCTCTTGACTTTACGTAGTCAATTGTGATAACACCACTAGAGAGTAGTTGCCTAACGGTATTGTGTCTCCGTCGAATATGACAAGATTTTCCGCTATACAAAACGCTCCCTGCCCCTACCTATTGCCGTTTGACTATCACAATGTATACAAATATGTGCCAAAGGTTTGGGCCAAAATGGAATATCTTCCAAGAAATTTCGAAGCCATTCAGATTCTTCACCGGCCTTACCTAAAGCTATGAATTTAGATTCCATTGTAGAACGGGCGATGCACATTTGTTTGGATGATTTCCAAGACACTGCTCCACCCCCAATTGGGAAAACATATCCACTCGTAGATTTAACTTCAGATGATCTGGTGATCCAATTTGCATCACTGTATCCCTCGATCACGGAAGGATATTTGTTATAATGCAAAGCATACTTTTGGGTATGTTTCAGATACCCCAAAACTCGTTTCATTGCCATCCAATGTATTTGATTGGGATTACTTGTAAACCGACTCAGTTTGCTAATAGCACATGCTATATCTGGTCGCGTACAATTCATGATATACATCAAACTTCCCAATACTTTTGCATAGTCCAGTTGTGAGTCACTTTCACCTTCATTCTTTTGAAGTGCGTAACTTACGTCAATTGGTGTCTTGGCAATTTTGAAATTCAAATACTTGAACATGTCGAGTACGTTTTCAATGTACAGAGACTATGATAATGCTAGACTTTGTATAGTCTTGTGAATTCTGATTCCTAAGATCACATCAGCAACTCATAAGTCTTTCATGTCGAATTTGCTAGCCAACATGCGCTTTGTAGAATTTTGTATGTGCCATACTTTTGCTTATTATCAACATGTCATCAACATATAAACAAATAATGACTTCATGACCTGGAGTATTTTTAATGTCATCACATTTGTCACACTCGTTAATTTTAAATCCATTTGCCAACATTGTGTCACGACCCAGATCCACTACGGGTCGTGATGACGCCGGACACCGTTGTCAGGCAAGCCAACTAAATCACCTATTAAATTCTCTTTTTACAACTTTGAAAACCTAGGAGTTTTACTTTCATTTTTCATATATAAAACAATCTCTGATTCAATTCAAATGAAGAAATTAACTATTAATACACATCTTCAAAGAAAACCATCCCAGAACCCGGTGTCACAAGTGCATGAGCAACTACTGATAAGGAAAATAAAATACAAATGTCTGTCCGAAATACAGAGGACAGAGAATCAATAAATAAAGTACTGGAAGGGGACTACTCTAGCTGCGGGTCGTCTCGAACAATGCGGCTCACCAAGTCCCCAAATCATCCGTGCTGCTATCTAAAGTAACATATACCTGTGCAACAAAAATGCACAGAAGTGTAGTCTGAGTACGTAATCAACGTGTACTCAGTGAGTATCCCGCCTAACCTCGAAGAGGTAGAGACGAGATGGTCAACCTGGACACTCACTAGCGGTCCAATAATAATATATTAAATGTGTGGGGAAATCATGGATTCATATAACATATTCTAATTCACAAAGCTGTATAACAGGTAAACACCTTTTAACAATTAACAAAGGATTTTCAAGATTTTACTTTTCTTCATTTAATCAGTTCATCTCAAGCCATGAAAGGCAATGTCATCATTTAAGATTTCTCATGCATCAATATATAAAAGATATCATGCGCAAATCATACCGAGGCGACGACCCGATCGAACAGAAAGTAAATGTGCACTTGCCGAGGGTCGACGACGCGCCTATAGATGCATCTATTTAATCTGCCGAGGCGTTCGGCCCGTTCCAAAATAAACACACACGGATAGACAGTCAGTCAATAAGTCAACATGGAGCAATTATCCAAGAAAAGCCAACTCTCTTTATATAATCTGAGGAAGCGAAGCTTAAGTCTTTTTAGAAATCCTTTTATAAATTTAATGTGATTTAAGCAATTCAAACCCTCAAAGGGGTTCACAATTAATCCAAATATAGCATGCTCAATCAATCAAGAACTTATCAGGGAGTGTTTATCGATATATATATATATATATATATATCAATTCCTCTTTTAACAAAATTTTACAAGTAAGGTTAAATCTCTTTAGAAATTCATTTACAAATTCCATGTGACACAAGCAATTTGAGCTATCCAAGAATTTACAATTAATTCAAGTATTCATGCTTTTGGGTCCTAGCTACTCGGACAATAGCAAATAGTTGCTACGCATGGACTCTCGTCACCTCGTGCGTACGTAGCCCCCACAAATAGGAGCACATAACCAATTTAACTCACCTATGGGGTAAATTCCCCCTCACAAGATTAGAAAGGAGACTCACCTCGCTCCGAAAACTCATAACCGGCATTCTACATTCTTCCGAAGGCTTGAACCAACGCACATTGCTCCAAAACTAGCCAATTAACGACAAACTAATGAGAATACACTCAAGTACTTGTTAACAATGTAAATTATACCAATTCCCAACTCCGCTTGGTGAAATGACCAAAATGCCCTCGGGCCTACGTGCCCGGAATCCAAAATTTCTCGAAGACAAAGGTTACTCATGACCTTAGGAACTCAAATATATGATTTTCTCTTAATTCCATACTCAAAATCGTAGCTAAATTCCAAGAATATGATTTTCTAGGTTTTCCACCAAAACCCCACTTTTTATACTAATTTTCACGCCTAAATCCATGTATAATTGATATATTTAACTCAAAATCTAGTATAGATTACTTACCTCATGACAAGTGACGAAAATGGCGTCTCCAAGCTGCTCCCCATCGACTCCAATGGAAGAAAAATGGGGTTGAAATGAACTCAACCCCGAACTTAAAACATCCTCACTGCCCCAGTCATTTCCGCTTCAGCGGGACCCTGCCCGCTTCCGCGGTTCCGCTTCTGCGGACCGCTTGCCGCTTCTGCGGCTCCCCTCCACACCAGGCCTTCCGCCTCTGCGATTAGCCAACCGCTTCTGCGGTTCTGCATCAGCGGATCAAGGGCCGTTTTTGCGGTCCTGGCTGCCCTCGCCCTCGTCTGCTTCTGCGGCTTCCTCTCCGCTTCTGCGGGGCCGCTTCTGCGGTCCCATTTCCGCAGAAGCGGAAATACCAGATACCAGATCCCTTCAGCTGTTCTTCAACTTTCAAATTTGATCCGTTAACCACCCGGAATTCACCCGAGGCCCCCGGGACCCCAACCAATCATACCAACCAGTCCCAAAACACATTACGGACTTGCTCGAGGCCTCAAATCACATCAAACAATGCTAAAACCATGAATTACACCCCGATTCAAGCTTTATGAACTTTGAACTTTCCAACTTCCACTTCCGATGTTTAAACCTATCAAATCATGTCCGATTGACCTCAAATTTTGCACACAAGTCACATTCGATTTTACGGACCTACTCCAACTTCCGAAATTCGATTCCGACCCCGATATCAAAAAGTCAAACTCTCGGTCAAACTTCTCAAAAACCTTCAAATTTCTATCTTTAGCCAAATGGCTCCAAAATGACCCACGGACCTCCGAATTCACTTCCAATCGCGCTCCCAACTCCAGAATCACCATACGGAGCTATACGCAGTCTCGAGATCCCAAACTTATGAAATTCCTTCTAAAATGCTAACTTCCACAATAGGCGCCAAAACGCTCCCGGGTTATCCAAAACCCGAACCGGGCATACGCCCAAGTCCGAAATCATCATACGAACCTGCTGGAACCTTCAGATCCTAATTCCGAGGTCGTTTACTCAAAAAATCCAATCCTAGTTCATTCTTTCAGCTTTAAGCTTCTGAAATGAGAATTCTCTTCCTGAATCAACTTTGAACTTCCTGAAATTTAATTCCGACTGCGCGTACAAGTCATAATACCTGAGGTGAAGCTGTTCATGGCCTCCGACTGCTGAACGGAGCGTTAGAACTCGAAACGACCTGTCGGGTCGTTACACATTGTTTGGTCAAATTTTGCATGCCATTGTTTGGGTGCTTGTTTAAGTCCATAAAGCGACTTAACAAGTTTGCACACTTTCTTTTCTTTACCTAGAACCACAAAACCCTCAAGTTATTCCATGTAAATCTCTTCCTCCAATTCTCCATTTAAGAAAGCTGTTTTAACATCCATTTGATGGATTTCAAGACCATACACGGCCGCTAGTGCCACTAACACCCTAATAGATGTTATCCTTGTTACTGGCGAGTAAGTGTCAAAGTAATCAAGGCCTTCCTTTTGTCTATAACCTTTGACAACAAGTCTTTCCTTATATTTGTCAATTGTGCCATCAGCTTTAATTTTTCGTTTAAATATCCATTTCGAACCTAAAGGTTTATTTCCTGGAGGAAGATCAACCAATTCCCATGTATGGTTATCCAAAATTGATTGAATCTCACTATTGACTGCCTCCTTCCAAAATGCTGAATCAGAAGACGACATAGCTGCTTTAAAAGTTTGAGGCTCATTTTCAAGCAAGAATGTCACAAAAATCTGGTCCAAATGAAGTAGATGTTCTTTGACGTTTGCCACGCCTTGGATCTTCTATGCTTGGAGTATTTTCCTTTGGTTCTTCCTGAGGTCGTTTAGGTCTTTCACTTAACGACTCGCATTCAGTTTTATACGGATGATGCTTTCAAAAAATTCGGCATTATCTGATTCAATTGCCGTATTAACATGAATATCGGGATTATCGGATTTATGAACCAAAAACCGACATGCTTTACTGTTTGTAGCATATCCAATAAAAATGCAATCTAGTATTTTTGTCCGATTTTAACCCTTTTAGGTAAAGGAACTTGTACCTTTGCTAGACACCCCCACACTTTGAAATATTTCAAGTTGAGTTTTCTTCCTTTCCATTTTTGATATGGAATAGATTGCGTTTTGCTGCGGGGTACTCTGTTGAGTATTTGGTTAGCTGTAAGGAGAGCTTCCCCCCACAAACTCTGCGGTAATCCGGAACTTATTAATAAAGAATTCATCATTTCCTTTAATGTCCGATTTTTCCTTTCCGCAATTCCGTTGGATTGAGGTGTGTAAGGAGCAGTAGTTTGATGGATATTTCCATATTCCGAACATATTTCTACAAATGGAGATTCATATTCTCCACCTCCATCACTTCTAATCATTTTGATCTTTTTATTCAATTGATTCTCCACTTCATTCTTGTATTGATTAAATGCTTCAATTGCTTCATCCTTACTATTAAGCAAATAAACATAACAATATCTAGTGCAATCGTCAATAAAAGTAATAAAATACTTTTTTCCACCTCGAGATGGTTTAAACTTCATATCGCAAATGTCAGTATAAATTAAGTCTAAAGGATTTGAGTTCCTTTCAACAGACTTATAAGGATGTTTTACAAACTTAGATTCAACACATATTTGACATTTCGATTTATTACACTCGAATTTAGGAAATACTTTTAAATTAGTTAACTTCCGCAAGGTTTTATAATTAACATGTCCTAAACGAATATGCCATAAATCATTTGACTCCAATAAATAAGAAGAAGCTAAAATTTTATTCATAATGTCAACAACCATTACATTGAGTTTGAAAAGGCCCTCCGTGAGGTAGACTTTTCCAACATACATTTCGTTCTTGCTTACAACAACTTTATCAGAAATAAATACACATTTGAATCCATTCTTTACAAGTAAAGAAGTAGAAACTAGATTCTTCCTAATAGTAGGAACATGAAGAATGTTGTTGAGCGTTAACACCTAGCCGGAAGTCATCTTCAGGAATATCTTCCCATAACTTTCAATCTTGGTTGTTGCATTATTTCCCATGGAAATTTCTTCTTCGGGACCAACAGTAGAGTAAGTCGCAAATGCTTCTTTGACAGCACAAACATGTCGAGTGGCTCCAGAGTCAATCCATCACTCCTTCGGATTTCCAACTAGGTTGCATTCTGAAAGCATTGCACAAAGATAATCAATGTCATCATTCTTCTCCACTATGTTGGCTTGTCCCTTCTTATTATTCTTTTTCTGGAGACGACAATCAGGGCTTTTGTGACCAACTTTTCCACAATTGTAGCAGCTGCCCTTGAATTTCTTTTTGTTCTGCTCCTTAGTTTGTCCAGAAGACCTCTTCCTCTTCTTACTTTTTGGAGTAGTCTCCTCAACGATATTAACTCCCATGATCGTTGAATTTCCATGAGACTTCTTCTCGGCTGTTTTGCTGTCTTCCTCGATCTTTAGACGTATCTCAAGATCTTCCAACTTCATTTCTTTACGCTTGTGCTTAAGATAGTTCTTGAAATCTCTCCACGAAGGATGCAATTTTTCAATCATAGCAGCCACTTGAAATGCTTCATTCACGACCATACCTTCAGCAATAAGGTCGTGAAAAATAAGTTGAAGCTACTGAACTTGGGTTCCCATAGTTTTGATGTCTATCATTTTATAGTCTAGAAACTTGGCAACCACGAACTTCTTCAAGCATGCATCTTCTGTCTTGTACTTCTTCTCGAGTGCGTCCCATAATTCTTTCGAAGTATTCATTGCACTGTTCACATTGTACAAGTCATCCTCTAAAGCACTTAAGATATAGCCTTTGTAAAGAAAATCTGCCTGCTTCCACGCCTCAACAACCATGAACTTTTCATTGTAAGAGCATACAACTCTACAATAATATACTATAACAATACACTATAATAGTATTTAATATACTACAATAATATATTAGGGGTGGCAAATGGGCGAGTGGAGTCGGATATGATCGGGTCAAAATTAAATAATATTAAAATGAATAAAATATTCGACATGCTCGTATATAAAACGGATAGAAAATAGGTTAACCAGTGAATAATATGGATACTCAAATTATTCATGGCTTCTTGAATGTGATCACTTTTGGGAGAATTTCGAGTCTCCCAAATTCGAGTCGAAATTCGAGGAGCCCCCAATTTAAGTATTTGCAAATATAAAAGTTATACTCATTGGTTATCCATTGAGTATTTATATTGAGTGGATAATGTGGTTATTATATATATTTGATCAGTTTTAAAAAAGCTCATTATCCAACCCATTTGTTTAGTGAATAATATGGATTTATAATTACTTTTTATTCATAGTGCTACAACTATAGTATATAATATAATACAACAAAATACTTCAATTGCTATTGTTGAATCATCTGATTGTTATTGTGCTAAGTAATTCGTAGTTATAGTCGAAAATTAGTGGTTGATAATTGAAGAAAAATAAAATTGGTCCGTCATTGCATGAGGCTTGAAGCTTTTGGTTTGAAATTGAAATCTTAATAGTTATTTAAACTTTAAATTCAGGTGAGTGTTAGTAATACTTGTTGCAAATGTTTGCAAGAATTTAAATATGAAGTTTGATTTTATTTAGAGCTGATTTAAAATGGTTTTAATTGAAAATTTTAAGCTAAACTGCTTCAACTGCGCTTGATCTCCAGCTTTGAATTTTCTGTTGTGTTTTTATGACATATGGTATGACTTTATTTGGTTCCTTTGAAAGTGGTGTTAATTTCAGCTTCTTTAAGGCATGTCTCTTTCTCGCGTTGAAGTAATGTGACATAGAGCCCTTTTGGATTAACTGATCGTAAATAACTGATAAGCTTGTAGTGCTGAAAAGTATTTTTAAGTGTGGAAACTAATTTCTAAAATAAGCGTTTACGTGTTTGGATAGAAGTGTTGCAACTGAATAAGCAGTTGATGTGTTTGATTAAAAAGTGATGATAAACTATTTTTTTGTTAAAATGACTAAAATACCCTTAAATTTTTTCCAAAAGATTACAAATTAAAAAAAAATTCGTAAAGAAAATAATTAATAACGAATATAGAATGGAGATAAAGTCAAGAAATTTATTTTGGGAAAAGTATTTTGTGAATTAGAAAATATTATTTAAGGATAAACTAGTAAAAGTGTTGGTCAAACTAAAAGTGCTTATAAGCTGAAAAGCCATAAGTTGGGGGTGACCAGCTTATGACTTATGACTGATTTTAGCTTATAAGCAATTGGCTTATAAGCACTTTGAGTGTTTACCAAATACGTAGATAAGCCAAAAGGTGCATAAGCTAATTTGACCAGCTTACAAGCTTAACCAAACACCCTCATAGTATATTTGCTTTATTATACCTAAAATTATCAAAAAAGGAGGTTAATGTATTAAAATCCAAGGAAGATATGTGTTACTAGCCAAGATCTCAGGGGAGGATACCTTAAATTGTTTAATGTGATGTAAATAATATGTATGTATAAGTATTTTCTATTTGAAATTTTGACACAAATAGTCAGTATACATATATTATATATTTTTTGTACACGGTTATATACATTTTATATATAAATTATATATCTTTCCATATTTAGTTTAAACTGTTGGATAGACGGCTATATAAATTACTTTTATTTCTATTTTCATATGTTTTACCGTAAAAATTGTACGGGGCGCCCTATTTGGTCGCCCCCATTTAGTAGACAATAATTTGTGAATATTTCCACGTACTGAAAGTTTAAGGTCACACTTTAGTGATTCTTTTCATGATAATTATGTTCTTTTCACGTTTATTGTTTCGAAAATTTATGATTTAAATACTGCTGACAATCTGATAATGTTATAGTAGTAATTCACTATGAAAGAATAAGGTGATTATTTATCTAGTATGTTATAAAGCTTTTTCAAAATCTTCAGCTTATATAGTGCTAAAGTTTTTACAAGTGAACTAAATAACTTCAGCATCTTCTGCTGAACTTTTTGAAAAAGCTTTATGACAAAACTAATGAATCCAGGACAAAAAAACTTCAGCTTATTTAGTGCTGAAGTTTTTATAAATGAACTAAATAACTTCAGCATCTTCTGTTGAAGTTTTTGAAAAAGCTTAATGACAAAACTTATGAATCCAGGACAAAAAAACTTCAGCTTATTTAGTGCAATTACAAACAAAAACTTCAGCAAATAGAGAACAAAACTTCAGCTACTATGCTTAAGTTCAGCAATTACAAACAATAACTTCAGCAAATAGAGAACAAAACTTCAGCTACTATGCTTAAGTTCAGCAATAACAAACAAAAACTTCAGCACACTTGGTTCAGCACACTTGCTACTCCAGGTCCGTCTACTATAATGCTGAAGTTTTGCGTGATTGTCTTTGCTACTTCAGTCCCGTATGCTGAAGTTACGCATAAAAACAGGTACACTTGCAATTTTTTTGCAAAGTGGACACAAGTTAAAACGTGACCCAAAAAGCGGGTATAGATGCAAATCCCTATGTTTTACCCTACTTTTAATAATAATGCAAAGACCGCCTTGATTTGGGCTTCAAGTTGGAATAGGGCCACTCCGTGCAAAAAAAAGCTGGGCTTTTCATTCCACAGGTTAAAACCTAGCAGCTTTTTCTATATAAAGAGGCACAAGACCAAAATATCACAATATCCCTCCTCTCTGAATCTGAAAACTGCAGAATAAATATATCTTCCTTATATTCTTCAATCCTCAACTTTATTCTATTGTTTTTTTGGTCATTTTCTTGTATCTTTTTTTCATGGGTTAGCCATAAATTTGTGCACAATTAAGCCGATGCTCTGGATCTAAAATGAAGGTAGCATGGTTATGTGCACAAAAATTGAAACATATAGAGTCGACATGTCTGCTCCCTCTGATTTTCCATGATTAGGGGGCCTGGTTTAAACTCACATCCATAATAATCTATTTTGCTATATATTTTGTAAGTTTTACTACATGTTAAAAATATTAAAAACCTAATTGCTAGGGTGGTCTAATAATTCCTCAGTAAAAGGGAATTATTATTAATGGAAAAGCTTTAAAGAAATTTAGGTGATGTTGTATTTTTGCACTCGAAAATATAGATATTAAGCTTGATATATTTTGTATTTTTGTTGTATTTCAAGTCCAATTTTTGTACTTTATATTTAATTGGCTTTAAGTGCATTATATTTCAGACTAAAATTTTCACACCTTTTAAATCTGACGTTGAATTTAAACTGGGTAAAGTTGCAAATTTGTGTAAAGTGGGTATAACATCAAGTGATGGAGCTTCTGGCTATTACTGTAACTCCAGCATTTTGCATTTTGCAACTGTTATTAAAAAAAATTCAAATACATAGTGAACATTCAATAATTTTACCCAAAAAAAAAAAGATGATACTTTTAGGATTTCGAGAGTCCAAACTTTTTAATTTTGACCAAAAATTCGGACATATATTTTTAAAATTTTTAAGTAAAGTTTATATATTTAAAAGCTGTATAAAATATATTAAAAGTAATAATAATTAATAATTTAAAATATTTAAAAAAATATATGAAAAAATTATAATCAAAGAAGAAGTTGAGCCAGGTATTAACCTAACATTGACCTAGCCCTACTAAACATGATAGGAAGACAAGAAAGTTCTTGTTGTAACATTGGCATACTCGCCAGTTTTTAAATTGATAATTGAAAAATAACTATTAATTTATGCGGAGATAAATTCTGGACAAAAATATTCTAGTTGAAGTACGAAAAAGTTGTTGTATAATATGTTGGATTATAGAATTTTTGTATATAAACTTACAGTTTATTATATGGGACTCCAGCACACTATGTTGGAATCTCATATGTAAAAAATTCAAACGCGACATATTATATTAGCTAATTGTTTATTTACCAATTACAAATCAGACTATTTCTGATTTTTTTTTCCAATGATGCAATGGTATTCAGGAATTAGTCACTTATTTTGTCAAAAAAATTGAATTAGAAATTTTAACTTTTTGTGTCTTGAAACTTTAAACTGAAAACCTAAAATTCGGAATACTGATTAATTTCTAAATAATAATCCTCTTAAATAACTATCTTCTATCACTTTAACGAATTGTTATGATTATGCGAATAATAACAATCTATTTTCCCTGTTGTTGAACATTGGAGTAGTATTTACTACATTAATCATAATAACATTGTTTTAAGTTGGTTATTAAAATATATTGTGTCATAGATAATCATCATGTGAAATAGTATAGTGTCCAACTCTAGACACTTGGTGATTGAGTGAATCCACATGGTTAAGGTTTTGTGAATAAATGAATCAAACAATAGATATTCATCAGGTTTCTAATCTTCTCGAAGAATATTGAGACACAAATTTTCTTCCAAATCAAAATTAGGGTGGTAAACTGCAGTTAAGTTTTGGATTATCAACTTAGTTTTAAAAACATTTGCACCAATCGATTGCAAGATACTAAAAATAAAACACTATTGATCGAATTTTATTAATGAATTTTAAAAATAGGTTTTATGTTTTTATTTTTGCTTAAATAATATGGAAATTTATAGGAAAAAAGAAAAAATATGGAATCTGTATTAAAAAAAAAAAAGTATGTCTTCTTCTTAGCAGTAAAAATATTTTAGAATTTTAAATTAAACTACTCAAATTTTCATATTAGTGGATAATACATTTTACAATAATATCCAAGGTAGTACATTGCAAAACATGACTAACATCTTGTTAACATGAATTAACATTTATCAGTATACTAATAATATTACAATGTTAATTTAAAGGCTTAGTGTCTATTAAGATTATTATTGTCTAAACAAAAAGTGAAAAATAGTTAATATTATTAAAAAATATAAGGTCTCTTATAAAAGTGTTATTTGATATTTTACTGCTGCAACACGAAATTTATCAATCGCAAATAGTTTTGCAGCTACAAACTTGCTCCTTCTCCATAATTTTCTCAATTCTACAGTGTATTCCGTTCTACCTTGTATCTCTAGTAGGATACACTAGTCTTCATTGGACAAACTCACTCCAACAATATCCATCGTAGGTTGTGCTCAACACAAAGCATGGATGACATACGACTTGAATTTTTTTGGGGCGTTGTAAAATCATCAACAAATTTGGAATCTTGGGAATGGAATTATCTATCAAGAAGAAAAAGTATGGTTGGTGTCACGATCCGAAACCCCAATCATTGGGCCCAAGAATGCGGTTGAATCAAGCCAAAACTCGCATTTAGAGAATTTAACATATAGCTTCTTCTCTCTCAATGTTTGGAGCACGATCCACAAGTGCTGCTCATGGTCCTCTCGGTTGCGAGAATACACTAATGTCATCAATGAACATAATGACGAAGTAATCAAGATACGGCTGAAACGTGTTGTACATCAAGTGCATAAAGGTGTTGGGGCATTGGTCAACCCAAAAGACACACCAAAGACTCATAGTGGCCATAGCGGTCCCTGAAAGCCGTCTTCAGAAATTAAAAGCTCGGATCTTCAGCTGATGGTATCCCGATCTCAAGTCATTCTTCGAGAATATACTACAACATTTTAGACCTTCAGCCATCCTTGAAAAATGTGGCCTAAACTAGCATAAAGTGTGGTATTTGAGAAAAAGCCACACTTTTTGACTTTAGACAAAGCTTTTAACGGGGTAGCCTAAGTTGGCGTAACCCTTGCCCTAAGGCCACGCTTTTGAAGTGTTGCTTTAGAAGCCACACTTCAAAAGTGTGGCCTATAAGGTACAAAGATCACGCTTGAGCATACCCTTATACTAACCCTTTTTGAGTCCTGCAGCAACACTTTCAAGATGTGGCTTTCGGAACCTTATAGGCCACATTGTTCAAGCGTAACTTCTGCAAGAATCCATGTAAAGTGCTATTTTTTATAAAAAAATAAAATTTTATTAAATATACCAGATAATCACATTTATTACCTAACATATATTACCAGATATTTTGAGATCATTACTAAGTATGAAGATCTCAAGAACTACATCAAATAACAAATAACAAAAAAAAAAAAAAGTTCAAATGCGTACGCTTATATATCATGTACTACATTAACTAGCAATACCAATTGTTCAAAGGTGCAGCCTAACAATAAACTAAAAAAAAAAAATTATGTATCATGATAACACTTTACACAAGTTTCTTTTCTAATACATGCCTAGTTTAACATGTTTCACATCATCTCCTGATTTTGTAACTGATCCATTTCTGTAAGCTTGACCTCACCATTAATCTAATCAGCGTGTGAGGTTTTCTTGTTCAAACCCATAGAAACTTCTAAAGGTTTGTAAGCATTAAGTTCCCCATTTGCACTTTCTTTATTCTCTTTAGTAGCTCTGCCTTCCAATACCTGCAACTAAGACAAGCAAAGATGCATTGTTTGTTATAGCCTGCAAATAATGTGAAATTTTTTTATCTCCATTTCTGCTTCCAATATACGGAAAAGGGTTCAAAATTCCCCTAAATTATTGAAAAAAGTTTAAAAATACCCTTCATCCATCTATTGGGCTAAAAATATCCCTCCATCTACCTTTTTGGTTCACTTATGCCATTTGACCGTTAGGTCAATGCTGAATTAAAAATATTATTATTCTTTTTGTAAAACTTAAAAAAAAATATTTTGCAAAATATTTTCGTTTTTTCAAACTTATGCACCAGTAGTCCATTAATTTAGTAAAGTTTTTTTTTCTTCTTCTTTTTTTTTTTCAGTTTTACAAAAAACAATTTAGTTTACAAAAAAAATATTTTTTTCAGTTTTTTTAAAGCATTTTTTTTGTAAAAATTGTAAAAACAGAAGAAAAAATGTTTTTAATAAAATATTTTTGTTTTTTAAAAGCTGAAAAAAATATTTTCAATAAATTATTTTCGTTTTGAATAAAAAAAATTTATTTTTTTCAGTTTTTTTAAAAAAACGAAAATATTTTTTCTTTAAAAAAAACTGAAAAAAGAAAATAAAACGAAATGCTTTAAAAAACTGAAAAAAATAATTTTTCAAAAACGAAAATACTTTGTTGAAAATATTTTTTTTCAATTTTAAAAAAACGAAAATATTTTATTAAAAACATTTATTTTCAGTTTTTACAAAAAAAATTCTTCAGAAAAACTGAAAAAAAATATTTTTTTGTAAACACTGAAATAAAAAAAAGGAGACTTTACTAAATTAATGGACTATTGGTGCATTAGTTTAAAAAAATAAAAATATTTAGCAATTTTTTTTTTAAGTTTTACAAAAAAGAATAATAATTATTTTTAATTTAGCATTGACCTAACGGTCAAAGGGCATAAGTGAACCAAAAAAGCGGATGGAGGGGTATTTTTAGCCCAATAGGTGAATGAAGTATATTTGTAAAACTTTTCCAATAGTTTAGGGCACCCTTTTCCGTATATTATAAGATGATAACCCTTTCCCCCCCTTCTCCCCCACAACTTCGTAAGATGCAGACAAACGAAAGAGAAAGACCACCAACAAGAGAGGGATGGATGGAGCTAGTACGATCTACCTTTTGATACAGACTGAAAAGAAACTAAAGAGATGTCCTTTTCTCCAAATCCCATAGAGCGAGCAATTTTCTTAAATGAGTGAAACTGCTTCTCAGGCACATAAACATTTTCCTGATACACCTGCATGAGTTCCACAAGATATGAGAGGCTTACAATTTTAGAATTAATTGCACAATACTCAGGAATGAAAAAATTGTGACCCCCCTCAAACAAGTGCAGAATCACTGGTATTTTTTAGGAGAAAAGGAAGCTAATCTAAACAAGATACTAATTATCATATTTCGAATTTTTTTTTTCATCTTTTTTTCTTAGTTGGCTCTTCAAATATATTGGGTCTTAAGAAAATTAATCCAAACAAAATACTAATCATATCTTGAATTCTTTTTCATCTTTTTGCTAAGTTGGGTCGGGAAATATATATTGGTTGTTAAAGTAAGATAAAATGAGTAAACAAGGAAGATGCAGGACATTAATAAGTAATTAAACTCAAAATTCTAATATTCAAACTTATTATGTTACTCCTACTAAAATTAAATTATTTTTATAATATTAAGTAGCAATACACAAAATATTTTAGTGATTATGAATAGCAAATTACAATGTAATATTGAATATGTTTCGTTTCATATGATTTGTTTTTTAGAATATTTAATCCTCGAGTTTTGATTTGGTTAATATCTTTCCACTCGTATTTATACTCTTGCCATTTTTCATGTTTTCTTAATTCATCACCTTGTAAACAATGAAAATATTATATTATTGCATTTTACTAGTGACTTTTATAAGATATTGAAAAAAATATCGAAAACTAATCGAATCATACTTTTATCGATACCGAAGATAAACCAACATGATTGAGACGGTTTGGAAAAGTCTAACTTTAGTTATATAAAATAGAATAATTGAAATGTTAGTATAATACAAATTTTATAAAATAATTTTGGAACCAAACTATTGACGCTCCTAAACCTAGCCTCACTCTAAACATACTTCAAAGGCCAAAAAGTTAAATTGAAAATTAAAATTATACTGTAATAAATAATCATCACGTGAAATTGTGATACCCAAAATGTCATCTTTAATTTAAACATTCATTTTTGTATTCTATGACATCGAATAGCACATTCATCATTCCTTGATTTGTGTGCGCGGTGGAAAGTTTTCATGTGAAAAATAGATTAAAATGCGAAGTAGAGCTTTAAAAATTCAACTGAGTTGATTTCGGTCAATATTTTAAGCAAACGAACCTGGATCGGCGTTTTGACAGTTTTGGTAGGTGCGTATCGTAATTTCTGACTTGAGCGTATTTCGAGAATCAAATTTGGAGGTTGTTAGCTCAAATCATTGTCATTTAACGTAAATTAGAAATCTAAAGGCTAAAGATTTCCAAAGTTTGATCGTGAATTTGACTTTATCGATATCAGACTCGGATTGAGATTTCGAGAGTTGGAATTGCTCCGTGATGTCATTTGAGACTTACCTGCAAAATTTGAGGTTATTCCGGATTGATTTGACATGCTTTGGCGTGAGATATAGAATTGAAAGTTTCATAAACTCATAAGTTCGAATCGGGGTGTGAATTGTAGTTTTGACGTGATTTGAGACCTCGAGTAGGTCCGTGTTGTGTTATGGGACTAATTGGTATATTTAAACGGGGCCCCGAGTAGCTTAGGTGAGTTTCGGGGTGAATTTTCAACGAGTTTGGCATTTCGGTACTCTGATGATGTTCTAGAACAGTTGAAGTGCGGAGGGCACTTTTTGGAATGTGGATGTGCGGCCTCAAACTCCCAAAGTGCGGAGGCAGTGGTAATTGTGCATACCGCAGTTGTAAATGTCGTGGTAATGCACATGAAATTTACATAACAAATAATTCAAGGGTTCTATTCCCTCAAGTCAAGGTTAACCACGTCACTTACCTTGTTTCGCAATTTCAAGTGCAGGTTCGATTGCGAAACAAGGTAAGTGTCGTGGTTAACCTTGACTTAAGGGAATAGAACCCTTGAATTATTTGTTATGTGAATTTCATGTGCAACAACGTATAAGCGAGGTGACGAGTGTCTATACGTCGTCAAATTGCTTGTTTGCATGTTTATCCGTAATTCATAAATTACTTTAATTCATGACTTAGTGTTATATTAATTATTTCTCTTATATTCATTGCTCAATATTATGCCTTGAATCCATGTTATAATTGCTATATGTTTATTTGACTTATGTGTCTTAATTGCTACTTGGCATTTAGTATATTATATATATTAAATTGCCTATTTCCTTCCCTAATTTCACAATTAATTGCTACTTGCAATTACGTGGTTTCTAAATAAATTATAATTAATGTATGCTTTGTTTCCACATATATTTACGTATTAATTGTTGAATTTATTGGAGTGTTTCAATTATAAGAATTAATAAATTATATTGTTGAGGAGCGGATTGCATGCCCCAATAGAAATGAAAAATGAATATATTGGAGGAGCGGGTTGCACGCCGCAACAGAAATAAAAATAAATATATTGTAGGAGCGGGTTGCACGACGCAATAGAATTGAACATGAATATATTGTGGGATCGGGTTGCATGCCGCAACGGAATTAAATGAAAGTTTGTATTGTGGGATTGAGTTGCACGCCGCAACGGAATTGAATATAAATATATTGTGGGATTGGGTTGCACGCCACAACGGACTTACTGAAGTAATAATTGATTATGACTGCCGAGTTGGCGTCGATTGTTGATATGAGTTACATGTTTTATTTCTATTCATGTCTTCCTATTATTGTTATTATTGCGTACAAGTTAATGTAAGTGACTTGCCTTAGCCTCGTTACTACTTCGTCGAGGTTAGGCTCGGCACTTGCTGAGTACATGAGGTTGGTTGTACTCGTACTACACTCTGCATTTCTAGTGCAGATACCGGAGTTGGTCCCAGCTTTTCAGAGGAGACTTGAGGTATAGCTGCACGATGTTCGCAACTATGAAGTTCCCTTCCACTTTATTTTAGCTGTGTATTCTTCCAGACAACTTTATTTTCATTCAGACCTTTATTTGTATTGTTCTAGTAGCTCGTGCACTTGTGACACCAGTTCTGGCATGGTATTTAGACATCGCTATTATTTTGGTTTATTCACTTTGGTTCAGATTTTATTCCAGTTATTTGGTTTTTTTATTATTAATTATATTGAATTGAAATGGCTAAAATTATTCTAACGTTGGCTTGCCTAGCAAGTGAAATGTTAGGCGTCATCACTATCCCGAAGGTGAAAATTTCGGTCGTGACAGAAATGGTATAGTGTCCAACTTTGGACATTTATTGGCAGTGCGTACAAAGAATTTTACATAAGCGATATCATAATTTAAGGAAATAAATAAATGAATAAATCACTATAATAACAAGCCAGTCATTCTATATGTATCCTCAATATTTTTATTTCTCTCATAAGTATCTTGTAAATTTTTTTGACCAAGCAGTGCTCCATGGCACTGCATGATATAAGGTGCATAAGCCCCAGCTCGTGGTCCACACGATTAGGTTATGTGAATAAATGAATCAAACTATAGATTACTGCGTTGATATTCATCAAATAGGTTTCCAATCTTCTCGAAGAATATTGAGAGACAAGTTTTCTTCCAAATCAATATTACGGTGGTAAACTTTTATCCTGCACTTAGTTTTCGGAGCATCAACTTAATTTTAAAAATATTTGCACCAATCGATTGCAAGATACTAAAATAAAAAATTACTAATTGAATTTTATCAATAAATTTTATATTTTTTTCTGCTTAGTTAAAATTAAAGTTTATAAAAAGAAATGTGGAATCTGTAATTTAGAAAAAAAAAAAAGTCTTTCTTTTTTTAGTTGTAGAAATTTTATAGAATTTTGAGTTCAACTACTCAAATGTTCATATTAGTAAGTAATATTTTTTATAATACTATTCAAGGTAATATATTGTAAATACATGGTTAACATTTTATAACTTGAATTAACTTTTACTAATATAAAAATTGTATTATTATGTGAAGTAAAGGCTTAATGACTTTTAAGCCTACATCTTATAAATAAAAAGTAAAAAAAGGCAAAATTAACTGTTCGTTTATTTGTATTGATTTTCAAAAGCTTAAGGCCTCTTATTAAAATGTTATTCGATCGTCACCAAATTTAGCAATAGCAAATAGATTTGCCTCTACAAGCTTGCGCTTTTTGCACAGTTCTCTCAACCTTGTCGGTATTCCTGTCGCCTTGTACCTTAGATTAAGGCCGTTCAAAATTGAATCGTAATCGTTAAGCAAATCGAAAAAATAGTTTATTAGCTTTTTGGTATCGGATTATTGGGCTAACGGTTGGTGAATGAATTTAGATTTTATAATTAATGGCTTAATGGTTTGGGGGTGAATTACTCAATTTTCTTACCGGATAAACTATTAACCTGTCTGTAGGCATATGAATTTTGTTAAAATTAAATTCATAAAATAATTTGGATTATATTTTAAATTCAAGATATATGGGTCCAAATAAATATATGGGCTAATATAATTGAATTAATTATATAAGTCCAATATATATGGATTAAATAAATAAGTCTTAATCCATTGGGCTAGCCCATTTAATTGGGCTAAAGTGGTGAGCCCACTTCATTAGGCCCAACATATCATCTTCCTAGAGGCCCAGTTTGGTGCCACGTGTCAAATGACGTGGCACTCCAAGTCAAACGGAAGAGCCAATAGGATCATGCCACGTGTCAAAATGACAAGGCATGCCCAGTCACACTGAAAGGCCAATGAAATCGTGCCATGTGTGCAAGTGACATGTTCTGGCCAATCAAATGCGGCCATGTCACACTTCAATTTGATTGGTCGGAAAGAGTTTGTTCTTATCACAACTCTTCCCTTCCACAACTATAAATAGGGGTCTTCATAACTCAGAAAAGACACTAGAAGTTATAACAAGAAGCAAGAAAGAGCTCGTGGATCAAACGCTGCAAATTCCTCCACAAGTTTCAAGCTTCAAGTTCAATTCCAAGAAATCAAGTTCAAGATCAAGAACGAAGAAACAAATCAAGTTCAAGCTCAAGAACGAAGAACAAATCAAGTTCAAGTCCAAGCAATCAAGCTCAAGCTCGAGAACAAGATCATCGTTCGTGGCGATAACTATAAATTCAAAATCAAGCTCAAAGGCCTTTGAATTTATTTACAATTGAAAAGAAGAATTAGAGGATCCATAGAGATTGTAACACTCAAATATTCGAAATAAAATACTACGATTGTTGCAATATTTTCGGTCTTGATTTTAATTTTCTCGACGCAAATTTATTGTCTACAAATTCTGGCACGCCCAGTGGGACAATCTCTACCTCTCATCTCAACTTTTCAATCACCAAAGTCCAAGAACATTGAAATGGCTTCAAAGAAAATCAACTCCGGTTCAACTTCCACCAAGGCTACTAACTCCAGGTTCTATGTTGGTGTGGAAAACATTCTCGATGTTACCTTTGGAAGCTTCGGACCAGTTACGAGGAGCAAAGCAAGCTCTTTAGGACAACAAGCACCCCATGTGCCGTCCGCATCAACCCCTATTTTCGGATCTTCACCCTCAAAAGGAGCAAGATCTTCCACAAACGTATCTGAAGGAGGAAGCATGTTGCTGAAAAGATCAAGAAAACTCTTGCTCTGCTTAACCTCTCCGGCTCCAAGTACTCTGCTGTGAAGGAAGATGATGATGCTTCAAGTGATGGATCCTCCCCACTTACACCACATAGCGTGAGCCAATCAAGGATCAATCTGTGTGAAAATCCATGCTACTCTCCGTCATCCACGACAATCATGCAGGCCATGGTGACAAACACTTCATCTATGGAGGAGCAGTTGGCAAACTTGACGGAAGCAATCGATGGCTTGACCAAATGCATGCAAAATCAAGAGGCTAGAATTGACAAGCTAACAGACAGGGTGGGAATCTTGATGGAAGAAGAATCTACCCATGCACCCGGCAAGCTCCTAGAAGTTCTAGAGAGTGACTCTCCCCCAAGACAAGCAGCATCCGCGAAGGCTATCCCTGTCTCATCTGAAGGGATGATTCCAATCGATCAACTGAAGGAGTTCATCGAAGGAACCATTAAGAACAAATATGAAGTTGCTGCCAAATCCTCCCTTATATGCAAAGCCGTACACTGCAAGGGTCGATATGTTGAAGATGCCTGCTGGCTATCAACCTCCGAAGTTTCAACAGTTTGATGGTAAAGGTAACCCGAAGCAACATGTTGTGCACTTCGTGGAGACGTGCAATAATGCTGGGACTTATGGAGATTACCTCATCAAGAAGTTTGTCCGCTCGCTAAAAAGAAACGCTTTTGACTGGTACACGGACCTCAAGGTTGGATCTATTGACAGCTGGGATCAAGTCCTCAATCACTTTTATAGCACAAGACGCACGGTGAGTATGATAGAGCTTACAAATACTCGTCAACGAAAGGGGGAACCAGTTATCGACTTTATCAATCGTTGGAGGAATGCAAGCCTCAACTGCAAAGACAGGCTTAGTGAAGCTTCAGGCATAGAGATGTGCATCCAAGGCATGCATTGGGGGTTGCGGTACATCTTGCAAGGTACCAAGCCTGGCACGTTTGAAGAACTTACAACTCGTTCCCATGACATGGAATTGAGCATGGCCTCCGCTGGAAATGAAAGGCTGCCCATCTATGAACCTCGCAAAGCGAATGACAAGCAAGAAGTCAGGAAGTGGGGCAAGTTCGTACCCAAGTCTGAAAGCAAAGAAGCTATGAATGTCAATACGTCACCTATGAAGTTCACGACGAAGGTGAGCAAGAAGCAGAGTATGAAATCCACTTCTTTTCAAGACAAGCCAAGTGGAAAGTTGACTCTAAAAGAGATGCAGGAGAAAGAGTACCCATTCCTGGATTCTGATGTGCCAACCATTTTCGAAGAACTCCTCGAGTTAAATCTTATTGAGCTTCCGGAGATGAAGCGACCAAATGAAGCTGGGAAAACAAATGACCCAAACTATTGCAAATATCACCGACTTGTAAGCCACCCTCTGGAGAAGTGCTTTGTCTTCAAGGACAAAGTCATGCACTTGGCTCGCGAAAAGAAGATCGTGCTGGAAGATGAGAAAGCAAGCGCAAACCAAGTCTCTATCACCTTCGGCTCATTTAGTCCGGATGAATTATGCGGTATTAAAGAAAGTAAAAATGAAGAATTACTGGAGAACAACAAAGTTGAAGATGATCAACCTGATGAAGATGAAGGTTGGACGTTGGTGACTCGTCGTAGGCGCCACAAAAGGAGCCCACGAAAAGAATCAGTAGAACAACCAACAAGGAAGATGATGGTAAAAAGACCAATGAAAAAGAATCCAATTAAGCGTTTGAAGAAAGCAAAAGTGGAGATGCACCACCCTCAAAAGCCACGACATACAGTAACTTTGGAGGATTTCTTGCCATCTTGGTTCCGCACGAAGATTTCCTGTGATCGTGTTGAGGCCTCTTGTTGCCATGCTGACAAAGGGGAAGAAAAGAGTGATGACCTATTGTTGGCACCATCTTCGGAAAATCCCATCGAGTCCACTCCTCAAGAAGTTAATGCTTGTGAGGAAAAGGTCACGTTCACAAATGACGATCTTTTGCTAGGGGAAATCATTGCCTTAGCTTTTTCTCATAATTGTTTACAACCCTTATTTTTTTACTTAGTTACAGCCATTTAGTTATTTGCAAGCTAGTTATTAAAGAACACTCAACTGAGATTTGAATATTTGGGAAGCTGGTTCTGAAGACTTAGTGGGTCTGAAGATAGCGGTTGAGAGGTTAACTCTCTGTGGATTCGACCTTGGGCGTAATACTCGGGTTATATTTGCAACGTCCGCAGAGTCCTTTTTATAGGGCATAGTTGGGCGTGATCAGAGTCTAATTGATTGTTACAGATTTTCCTTAAGTTAAAATCTTTCCCATCTTTCTGACCTGGTTCATTCATACAAAATCTTCAATTTTCGATTTACTAGCTGTTAATTGATTCCCTTGCCTTATTTGCACAAACCGTGTACTGTCAAGACCTTGTCCTTAAATAAACCTCTATGTATTTATCCCTCTTGTACTGCTTTGTAAAAAGTGTTTGAGTAATCTCTTTCCTTAATTATTTTTACCCGTTTGAAATCAGAATCCTTTAATTAAAGGGAAACCTTGTGTAATTGATTTTCAAACTATTTTCAAGTCCAAATCTGAGTCATTTCCTACATACTTTGATGTTGTCCCTTCTAATGAACCTGCTAGTCACAATGATATCACAGAAATGTACACCGATGATTCCCCATTTGATGCCTCCTACATGAATTCACCTAGTTCAGATGATCCAGCACCTACTCCACCTCTTTCACCTCATTCACCTTCTTCTTCTCCAGTTCCAACTTCTCTTCCTAGCACCTCTGCACTATCTCCACCACATTCACCTTCACTCATTGATTTTTCGCCGGTACATCATCCTCCCACACTCCTGAGAAGATCAGAAAGGGAACACAAAACTCCTGTCTCTAAAAGATTATGTCCACAAAATCAGCAACACTGATAGACATTCTTTTTCTCTCAGTACTTTGTTTTCTAAATGCCACCACATAGCCCATGAGTCAATGAATCCTAATAGTCAGACTTTGGTAAACAGTATTTGCAATGTTAGTGAGCCATCTTCTTTTGAGGAAGCCGCTGTCAGCCCTGCTTGGAAAGCAGCAATGATTCAAGAATTTGAGGCTCTTTATGCTAACAATACCTGGAATTTAGTACCTCTTCCATCTGATAAGAAAGCAATAAGCTGTAGATGAGTCTACAAAATAAAACACAGGTGTGATGGCACAATAGAGAGGTATAATGTCAGGCTAGTTGTGAAAGGCTATACTCAACAAGAAGGTGTAGATTTCACAGAAACATTTTCTCCTGTGGTGAAGATGACCACAGTGAGAACTTTGATTGCAGTAGCAGTAAAGAACAGTCGGGCAATGTTCCATTTGGATGTTAACAATGCTTTTCTCCATGGGGATTTACATGAAGATGTATATATGCAGATCCCACCAGGCCTCATGGTGGAGGATAAGTCACTGGTTTGCAAGTTAAATAAGTCTTTATATAGACTCAAACAAGCTAGTAGACAATGGTATGAGAAACTAACTGAGACTTTATGTTCTAAAGGTTTCAGTCACTCATTAAATGATTATTCATTATTTCACAAACAACATGGGGATTCAGTGGTTTATGTGGCAGTTTATGTAGATGACATCTTGGTCACAGGGACAGATCTGGAGGAAATACTACAATTGAAAATCTTTCTTCATGACAAGTTCAAGATAAAGGACCTAGGTAATTTACACTACTTCTTAGGCCTAGAAGTACTGTACAAGCCTGATGGTGTGACCATTTCCCAAAGAAAATTTGTTCTGGACTTATTGAAAGAGTACAATTGTTTGGAATATACTGCTTTCAGCTCCCCACTTGATCCTAATGAAAAACTTAAAGCCAAGGAAGGTAAGCCTTTGGATGATCCAACCTTTTACAGGAAACTAATACGGAAGTTAAACTTTCTTACTAATACTAGATTGGACATAGCTTTTGGGGTTCAACATTTAAGCCAATTCATGCAAGATCCTAGTACCATCTGCTGAGGTATCTCAAGGGTGATCCTACATTAGGAGTCCTTATGTCCAAATCTGAGGATTGGACTGTCAGAGCCTTCTGTGACTCGGATTGGGCCTCCTGTCCAGACACAAGAAGATTTGTAAGTAGGTACATTGTTTTGCTGGGAAATAGTCCACTCAGCTGGAAGTCCAAGAAGCAGGAAGTTGTTTCTTTATCTTCAACAGAGGCAGAGTACAGGTCGCTTAGAAAGGTAGTTGGTGAACTGGTGTGGGTCAGCAGACTTTTGGCTGAACTGAGAGTTCCCTCTATACACCCCATTCCAGTGTTCTGTGATAGTTTGTCAGCCTTGCACATAGCTAAAAATCCTATGTTCCACGAACGCACCAAACACATCGAGGTTGACTGCCATTTTGTGAGGAAACAACTGCAAGAGGGTCTTATTTCATTGTATCACATCGCAACTGATCAACAACTTGCGGATATCCTTACCAAGGCTTTAACAGACGCAGAAAAAGCTCCGAGCTTCTTTTCATCATTTCCATGTTCCTCTTCTTCTCCACTTTCTTTGTTCAGCTCTAGAAGCTTCTTCATCTACCATGGCAGACATGACTGAGCTCAATTGCTCTGCTTTCAGCAACGATCTTTACTGTTACACTTTAATCTCATATCATTTTCCACTTCAAATTTCTTTTTTCTTCTTTTATATAGATAAATAATTTCCTAAATATGTTCCTTGCTCGCACACTACTTTTGTCGCCTTGCTTCCTTTTTTATTTGTGTGTTATTTTGGTTCTGAACTCCCTGCCTTCTAGGTTTTTGCTTCATAATGCCAATATTCCTTGAGGTAATGATATTGTAGGTGGGACAAAGCGCAAAATATGAAGAGAGGTTTCTGATATTATTATAAATTTCATACATCGTGGACGAGTAATTAAAAAAAAAAAGATAATTTTTTCTTAATAATTTGGGGAATGGAAATTAAACTTTTTTTTGTTCTTCCCCAAAATATCTTTAAAAAAAATTGCACCAACCGATTGCAAGATACTAAAAATAAAAACCAGTGATCGGATTTTATTAGTAAATAAAACATGTAAACAAAAACAATGAAGAGGCAGGACATCAACCAAACGTACCTCACTAAACATAATACACACGGAGACAATAAAATTAATATAAACAAAATATTAATCATCATATCTTGAATTCTTCCCTTATCTATTCAACATCAGCAACATCCACTATCAAAAAAATTTCGGATTCACGTAAACCTAGTAATTTTTGTCTTGATTTTGTATATATATTAAAAAATTTACTAAATGTTTATCACCAATTACTGACTACTACAGGGATGGACCCAATCCGAAATATGAACCATAAAAGAAATACATATTAAATTGATTACAAGAATAATAGTTATAGTACCTATTATCCAAAAATGAATCCTTTCAGTAGTATCGCCATTTACGTCATGTAATATTAACTTGAGGACTTTGTTGTAGGAACTCATTAGCTTCAAAATTCTAAATCCGCCTCGAAAAATTACAGAACGCAATGAACAATCAAGAATATGAACCATAAAATAAAATAACTATTAAAACGATTACAAGAATACCAGTTACAATATCTAATATCCAAAAAAAAAAAAAAAAGGAATCCTTTCATAGTATCGGCCATTTATCCCATGTAATATTAATTTGCATACGTCGTTATACCAACTCATAAACTTCAAAATCCTGTATCTTCCTCGAAAAATTACAGAACGCGATCGAAATATACGTCATGCACGTGTCCTCCCCACATTGTTCTACCAACAGTTTGCTCAAAAGACTTTGGTTTGTCTCTTAATTCCTCAGCTGCTTCATGATTGAGTGGATCCTCATGATTTGGTTCAGTAAACAAATGAATCAAACCATAAATTACTGCATTAATATTCAAAACAGGTTTCCAATCTTCTCTAAGAATATTAAGACAAACATTTCCTTCTAAATCAATATTTGGATGATAAACTTTAACTTTACACTTAACTTTTGGTGCATCATGTGGATAAAGTATTGGAATTTCAAAAGTAAAAGGAAATGTACCATCTGTATAATAACCTTCATCTGGTTTAATTGTGACTTCAAAATGCATAAGATCATCTTTTCCATTAGGAAATTCAATGGTACAAATTGGTGGTAATGTTAATTCACTAATATCTCTATGAAGCCTTAATTTTGATGCAGTTTGCTCCTTAATTTGTTGTTTTCCTTCTGCATTTTCAGCTGCTTCTTTCTGCTTTTCCTTTACTTTAAACAAATTAATCATGGTTCTAATTGTTAATTAATTAGCGAGTCGCGGAGTTTAATTAATATGACAAATTGAGGAGATTCGCAATAATTATCGGATTAATTTTTTTTAAGTTGTGGATGATATTGTAAATGTGACCGAGTCATTGGAGGAGTTATTAATATCTTTTTACCACTTCTTTAACTAACTCTTCCCTTAGTACTTACAATTTGTTCTACAATTATGATTTTTTTTATTTATTTTAGGTTATATAAATTAACAGTTTAAATAATTGTTACGTGGAATTTAATAGACTATGGCAGGTTTTTACTATGTCACAATATTTTTAAGGGTCCTGTACTACTAAAAATAAGTTATATATATCACCAATTTCACTTTTTTGAATATTTTAATTTCTACCGTTAAACTTTTAGTTAAAATATGCCCTCACACATAAAATGCTTAGAGCCTGTTTGGATTAGCTGATAAGCATTAGGTGCTGAAAAATATTTTTAAGTACTAAATTGATTTAATAAATAAGTAGTTACGTGTTTGGATACAAGTGTTGAAATTGATAATAAGTTACTGCAGTATTTGATAAAAAAAGTGCTGATAAGCTCTTTTTCTGTTAAAATGACTTAAATAACCTTAGAACTGTTTGCACTTATAAGGGCGTAATTTCTTCAAAATTTTAGATTCTAGATCGATTCAAATACAAAATATTCTATTTGTCATTTAATTTTAAATACACCAAAAATTTGATATGTCATCATTTATTACATACAATTCAAACATTAATACACAATCACATAGATATAAGTATGCAAGAAATAGAAAATTTGTTTATCTTAAATTGTCAATGAGAATTGCAGACTTGAAGAGGTGGAGGGTGGGGGT
>NW_017672685.1:0-87949 GCF_001879085.1 Nicotiana attenuata | reverse complement strand
TTTAGGTTGAATACTTGAGACGGTGAGTATCGACGTAGGAGTTTTGTTCTAAAAAGAAATATTTTATGGATAAAATAGTAAAAATCTTGGTCAAACTTAAAGTGTTTATAAGCTAAAAATTCATAAGTTGGGGGTGACAAGCTTATGACTTTTGGCTTATTTTTGGCTTATAAGCACTTTTAACTTTACCAAAGGCGTAGATAAGCCGAAAAGTGCTTATAAGCTAGTTTGACCAGCTTATAAGCTTAGCCAAACACCCTCTTAGTCCCAACTTTTTTAAAAAGAAACTAAAAAAGACACATGGCTGACCTGAGATTAGTGGTGTTCATAAAAACCCGAAAAATCCAACCAAACCGAAAACTAATTCAAACCGACCAAAAGAACCGATACTTTTTTGTTTGGTTTGATTTGGTTTTGATTTTGAATTTTAAAAACCGAAAAACCCCCAAACCAAACCGATCTGAGATTGATCTTAAAGCCCCGCTTCATTTTATACAAAACCACCCGACCCTTATGATTTTATATAAAAGCATAAATAATTTTTACATAGAATTTTATAGGCTATGGTAAGATATTACTACATTTTTCAGATTATTATATTACCAGCTTTGAGAATTACATGTTGCAAGTTAACTTTATCCGCTGTAATAATAAAGTAATAAAAACAATCTTGTTATATTAAAATAACTGAATTATGTGTAAATTGCTGAAAAACATGACTTGCCGAGGTTAAAAATTTTCGGTGTCGGGTTATGATATGGTACTTGTCACGCCAGCACTTTATCAAATTTCTGTAAATTCCACATCATAAAATTAAAAGAATTCCACCTTGTAAAAAATTTGACTACCCATATTTTAAACAAAAGGCAATAAAAACCCATTTAAATGAACCAAAAAAAAATAAAGGAAAAAACAATAACAGTATAAAAGAAGGGATTTGAGTATGAGAATGTTTTAGAGTTGACCAGCTTCTTCATAGACTATATTAGAATATGAAAAATAATATTCTTCCCAAAATACAAGTTTTATATCTCGGTTACTCCAATGAAGCTTTTGTCTTTGTTCCCCAATATAAAAGGCCAAATTTAGGCCCCGTTTGGCCATGAGTTTTTTCCAAAATAAATTTGGGATTTATTTTCAAAACTCATGTTTGGCCATAAATTTTGCCCATATTTTGGCCAAATCCCAAATCCCAAATTTTAAATCCCAAAATCAGTCATTGAGCTGATTTTGGGCCAAAATCCTAAAACTTAGAAATTATTACATGTTTTTCCAAAATAAAGTTGGAAAATATGTTTTAAAAACATATGTCCAAACACATTTTCATCTTCAAACCAAACTTCACCCAAATCAAATTTTTCAAAACAAATTAGGGATCTATGGCCAAACGCTAACTTAATCCTTAAATCTACTTATTTGGGACTTCTCGACGGGAATATAGATTTAATCAGGTCCAATACAAATACTAACAAAAACATATTCAAGACTTAGAGGATTTTTTAGGAATTCAAACTTTAAGATTTTTAACATTAAATTCATTTTATTTTTAAAATTATGGGCTCATAATATAATATATGTCAAATTTTAAAGGATTTTTACTATATATTCAGGCTTTGTGTCAAAAATACGGAGTTCAGTTTATAATTTGTAAACTCCATCCACCTTGAGTGAAAAACAAAAAGAATAAATCTACTTATTTCATCTTGTTCTTGTTTTCCTCAATTCACTTTATATTCTAAGCATATGCCACTAGGCTGACACGACTTATTTTACAAAGAAATTATCCCACCCTCCAATGCTTCTATTTTTCTACATATAAAAATCTAATTATGGATTCAGACACTAAACATTCTTGTAAGAACTTTTTCACTATCTTGAGATTTAGAATTTGCTTTTTTCTCCTAATAAAAAATGGAAAATTCTCAGAGTTATGGCAGAAGAATTGGCATCTGCTTATTTTTGGGCATGTTCTTATTGCTATCGAGTGTCAGTGCAGAAGGTATATTTTCAAAAAATTAAAAAAAAAGTGTTTAGAAAAATAATTAATTCAAAGTTTAACATGTGTATATTTCATTCATTCAGATAGGCAACATCCCACCAAAAATGTGAATTTGGCCCCATTTATGCAGTGGAGAAGTGCTTATTTCTGCTTGCTAATTGTAAGTAGCTTCACTCTGTTTCAACAGTCTTTTACTATTTCTTTTCTAGTTTCATTTTTATGTATTGATAGTGGAAAAAGTCATTTACACAATTTATTTTTTATTAGTAATTATAGTTAAATCTCTATACTCAAAGGCGGGATTCAGGCAGTGGCGGAAGCAGACTTTTCATCAAGGGGATTCAAAAAAAAAACACGCAAAAAAGTTAAGGGGATTCAACACCTACTATATATATATACATGAAAAAAATTCCTTATATAACTACAGTGTCATCTTTGGCGCAGGGGATCTGTGACCCCCCTTCCACCCACCTAGTTCCGCCACTGGATCCAAGATATAAACTTAATAGATCCAACATTTTAGATTCTTAGCATTAGACTCATTATATGTTTGAAGTTATGGGTTCAATATTTAATATTTATTGATGTTTTAGTAGCATTTAACATATATGTAAGTACTATTATACTCCCTTGTTCACTTTTACTTGTCCACAATGGACATGGCGCGCCCCTTAAGAAATAATAAATGAAGTACGTATTTTACCACATCACCCATAATAAGGATAGCATTTTAAGAATTCTCGGAAAATGATTTGTAGAATGAGTAGTTAACGATAAGGGTAAAACAGAAAAAAGAATTTGGCTTTCTCTTGATTTATTAAAATTAATAAATAAAAGTGAAAATATATTTTAGTATAGTGAACAAGTAAAATGACAGCGAGAGTAATATTAGATCATAAAACTATGTTTTGTTATATTAAAATAATCTTTACCCGCTATAACAGTAAAGTCACAAACAATTTTATTCGCGCTAACGCAACTGAACTATACCTACTTTAATAATAAAGTCACAAAACTTCACTCACTGTAACACTAAAGTCACCATGATGGTAGGTTAATTTTTGCAACAAAAAAAGAAAGTAATTTTCTAATTTTACTGTTTATAGCGAATAAAGTTCAGTAACTTAGATTTAACCTTTTTTTTGTCTTGCTTGAATTTCGTGTAAAATTATTCATTATGATGCAACGCAGACATCTCCAGTTTGTTCAAAGGATCACACACTTACATTATCTGGATGGCTAAATGTGACAAATGAAGAAGGAAAAAAGTTCTGTGAAAAAAGAGGGTGCGCAGAACATACAAAAGGAGTACTCGACTGCATTCATCATGTCAAACGTGATTTTTGGTTTGCAAATAAAGCTACAATTCAACATATCTATGACACCATTGACATTGGTTGCTACACCCCACGAGGTTTTTCTTTCGTATTTTTCGAGTTTAACTTCTATGCACCGAAGATATAAAGAAACTTTTACGTTATTTTTGGGCAAAGTCAGCCGAAATATACTTTTAACATAGTGTGATATTGTCCACTTTAAAGCCAAAAACTCTCATAGTATTAAAAGATCCCTACAACTTATAAACTAGGAGTGGCAAACGGACGGGCCGGGTCGGGTTTGGTTCGGGTCGAACGGGTAATAAAAACGGATAAATTATTCGACCAGACCCATATTTAATACAGATAAAAAAACGGGTTAACCGGTGGATAATATGGGTAACCATATTATCCATTGCTTCATGCATATGATCACTTTCAGGAGAATTCTTAGTCTCCCTAACTTGAAGAACCTCCAATTTGAGACTCTTACCCATATTTGACCCGTTTTAAAAAACTCATTATCCAACCCATTGTTTAGTGGATAATATGGGTGGTTAACTGTTTTCTTTTAACTATTTTGCCACCTCTATTATAAACAAACTCCCAATCTTTTTAGCTACCAATGTGGGGCTTCGTTCTCACACCCAATATTATTATTACACTACTTATAAGAGAACTGCCTATTATAAACGGTACTAGTTACATAGAAAATAAAGTAGAGTACCTAATCTGCTATAACTGGTTAAATTATGCTAATAATCTTCAAAAGTTATTTAGCCGAGGGTTTTTGGAAACATCCTCTTTGCTCTTCCAGGATAAGGGCAAGGTTGCATACATTTACCCTCCCCAGATCCTACTTGTGAAAGTTATTTGTTATTGTTGTTGTAGTCATTTAAGAAAATTATTTATACTATCAGTGTATATAAGTATTTCTTTTTGGTTTATGAGCTGAACTTGTATGCATATAAAGTGTAAAATTTTATATTACTAAGTCAATTAAAAGATACTAACCGGTAACTACTCATAGTAAGTGGAACTAGTTGTAAGGAAAATAAGGCAAATTACAACATACTATAAGTGGAACTAGTTGTAAGGAAAATAAGGCAAATTACAACATACTAAATACGTTGGTAGTAGAAGTGGCAAAATGGTTAAGGAAAACAGTTATCCACCCATATTATCCATTAAAAATGGGTGGATAACGAACTTTTTTAAAATGGGTCGAATATGGATAAACCCATATTATCCACTTAGAAAATGGCTAACCAAATGGATAATTAATGGATAACTAATGTGTTTAACATTTACATTTGTAAAGCCTCAAACTGGAGTTCCTCAAGTTTGGGAGACTGGGAATTCTCCCATAAGTAATCATATTCAAGAAGCCATGGATAATAAGGATATCCATATTTTCCGCAGGATAACCCGTTTTTTATCCGTCTCAAATATGGATCGGGTCAGATAATTTATCCATTTTTGAAATTATCCGTTTTCGACCCGCTCATATCCGACCCCACCCACCCATTTGCCACCCCTAGTTGGTAGCGGATATTTACATTGTCAGATTAAATCCTTTTTTGACTTTCCTTGTATTCCTGTTATATTCTCTATGAATCCATGATATGGTTAATGTCAATTGCAGGTTTTAATGGAACAAGCTTGTACCCCCACTAAGGGTTGAAATCAGCCTCAGCTTATGCACTCTACAGAATCCTTTTTGCTTTGGTGTGTGATGTTTTGTTGGGAGACCTAAAAGATTGTGTACCTAATAGACAGTAAAAGGCAACAAATATGTATAGTCATCACCATTATGTACTTTTTCTCCTTTGGGAAACAATTTGCACTGGCTTTTGCTTTGTTAGTGAAAGCTACAAATAATGCAATAATGTAGGATGCTATAATCATACTTGCCTTCTATTATTTTGACTACTTATGATAATAAAGGTGTCTTCGTTGTATAGGCAATCATATTTAAGTTTCATCCCAAAAATACTAGATTTAGCTGTCCCACAGACTTGACATACCATTATTCTAATTCCTTTGGATCAGCTTTTGTACACCTCGACTAATTCCCCCGAAATACCTGAGGTACACCATACCATTATTCTAATTGCATTCACAAAAATACTTAGGTCTGTCAAAATCCCAATTACCCACCATAGACATCTTAAAATGTATTGAAATTAATTCATATGCTAACATATCAGGGGACTCTAATATGCATTATTTTAGTGTATTTGTTTTGACAGCAGATTCCTTTTCACTACACTACTATTTGTTATCACTGCCTCTTTTTTCAACAGTTTATACGAGGGTTGGTTGCTCATTGCTCCTACAACTGACCATTATTTTGGCTATTCTCGATTACAACACTATTTTCTCTGTTCATGCACTTGACCCAAAACGTAACTACTAAGCCTATAATTTAGGCTTTGGAATGGAAGCATGCCTAAACACTTCGACTTCAATAAACAACTAAAGCTTTACGGTAAAAACAAAACTTCAACGTCTGCCATTCAGCAACAATTACATTTTTCCTACTTTTTGGTAAACGGTCTCATGTATCTGAACCTTCACAAAACTGAAGAAATTACACAAACAAAAATAGCACAGTAGGATAAAGTTTGTGACCTCATCATACATTTATATCTGTGCAAATTACCACGCTATTCTACCTACCATAAACTCTTGAACCATTTCTGTCGTACTTTACACAGACCTAATACAATTTACTAGTACAATTCTTCACCATACTCCTAACTTCTTCACCATACTCCTAACTTCTTGTAATATTACGGTAATCAGTACACCTCCATTTTCATTTTTAATATTTTGGCGTTATAAAAGAGTTGAGGTCTATAATTGTGAATCAATGCAAACTTTGAACACAGAACCAAACATGCCAGGCAAATTGGAAAAACTAGAGAAAGGCTCAGGTAAACTGGCAAACAAAGTAAAATTACATTGAAGTGTCTCCCTTACTAATAGTCATCAAATAGATATTCACAAATTGAAAAGACATGTCTCTTGACAACCAACTTTAAGGGAGATTAAGAAGTAAACTAAGTTCTTTAGCCGAATTTATTCATTCACTACACGCACAATAAGACATTGCTGTTACAAAGTCTCAGACATGCCTGGTGACGCCTTCGCCATTATCCCATAGCATATTTCTGAGTCCAGCTACGAGCAGTGGTCTCGTATTTGGACCTATCAGTCTTGTACATGTGAGCAATTTCTGGTACAAGCGGATCATCTGGATTTGGGTCAGTCAATAGGGAGCAGATGGAGAGCAGGACCTGTAAGCATATCACCAGTTTGGTCAAACCTTCACACCCAGAGGCAACTCAAAAGGGAACAAAAAAGATCAAAAATGAAACAGAAAAACCCCAAACTTCTCCGCCCCTTCACCCCCACCCCCCACCCCTGTTTTACAGAAAGTTCGTCACGTTATGCAGTGGTAGATAAACCAACTCTCATCCGTTTTCGATGAGAAAATCTTTTCTGAATGGTCAATTCTTCAATTTGTTTCTTACTTTCTTCTAATTGGTATTCTTACCTTTGTTTACCTCTTTAAATCCAAACACGTGGATAAGCCGTCATGTTCCTTGGCATTTTATCCAGACATTATCAACTTACAATTTGCATATTGTGAGAAACTGAGTGTCAAGTACTAAATAATGCACAACTTTGTGTCACGTTTTTTGGCAGATTCTTCATAATATTTTAGGTGGCTCTCACTACTAGGCAATAGAGATTGTAATCAATTAATCAAATAGAATCATTTGGTCAACCAAGGCCGCGAGACTTTTAAAAAGAAGAGATCAAATTTGTGCAGGTGTCGAGAATCTTGAAGTAGATCACATGGACAATTCTCCTCAACCACATTATGCACCACAACATCATATTCATCTTTGAGATTCATTTCACAGACAACCTATGACCGCAAAAACAGAACTAAGTTGAGCAATGAAAAGAAAGGCAAAGCTCCAAACCTTAGATATGGTTAACGCTGGACTCCACTGCTCTTTTAGAATATCCAGACAAATACTTCCATTGCTATTGATGTTAGGGTGGAAAACCTTAGTCCTAAAGGCAACCTGAAATAATCAAGGGAAAAAAATTAAAATCATACCTCGAAATTTAAATGATATTATCCGGCAATGGAGAAAATTTATTCTTACAATTTCATAAAAATGCAGAATGCTTGACGCCAAATTAACTACCAGTTTTTTTATGAAGCAAATTAATAGCACTTTAACTTGTTCTAACGTTAATGAGACACCAGCTCCCTAGTACTGATAAAGATACATAGACCAAAATACGGAGAATAATTGAGCCCATGACTCTAGCACAAGTAGATAAAGAGAACTGATAGAAGGCCAGGAACTTCAAAGAACTCTGCCTTACATCCCCACGTGGTGGGAAATATGTGGAGAAGAGCATTGGCTATGGAATGTAAATTCAAGAGCATATACCAATGTAACAAATATCAACAATGCGCGAACACTAACACACTCACACTATATAAACAAAAAGAATTTGAGAAATAGCCAATTTGAGTTAATTTTCTCAATACATACATGGACACTGCAAATTTTGTCAGACCTACACGTAAAAAAGCTTCACAGCTTATGCAAGGAGAAAATTTTGAACAACCAACTCAAATATAGTTGAGATGGATTTCCTAAGGCTCTATATATAAACAAATGCATGCAAAATAATTATACGTCTCCTTGTCCAGTTCAACATCGAAATTACATGTGAACACGAAAGCAACAAAGGACCTCTCTGGAGCTAAAGCATACCTTTGGAGGCTTGAAAGGATAATCCGGAGGGAAATGAATTGAAACCAAAAATACACCTCCGGCATAAGGGCTATCTGTAGGCCCCATGATTGTTGCTTGCCAATGGAACATATCCTCTGCCACTGGACCTGAATTAAACCAAATATCCCAGTCAACATGAGCACAAGGTTTCTTCCAGATAGCCACTGAAAACAGTGAAGTCTAATAAATCTGGAGTGCATTCCATTACACATAATGACGTTCCGCAAAGGTTACAATCAATGACATCATATATACGCTACGTCTTCAATTTCCCATTTTAAATAATATTTTGGTAAGCATCTCTAGGAGGCCAAATATGAAATGTGATGCCAATCAAACTGAGAAGGAAAAGGAAAGTACAACACAGAATGACAGGAAATATGAGGCACCACTCTTCGCTTTTAATGGTTCGTGACTTCGTGGTCATTCTTATGAGGTAAACATTCACATCCATTATCCCCACGGCGAAAACATTACAAAGAGTTTATAGATACACAAAACTGCAATAAGCCCAGTTCCACATTGCACTATAATGCACAAATCAGAAAGGAACAGCAAAACCAGTCAAACGACTAACAATGTTAGTCAGACAGACATTTTTACCATGTGATTCTGCTTATGTTAGGTAATTATGTAAGTACTTTGACGTATCACTTAAAGTTATATTTGATACTTTGAACCTTCACCCCCTTAAGAAAGAAGCTGGAAGTTCTTTCCTTTTCTTTTTTGATATAGTAGACTCCATAATCCTTCCCAAACACCTAAGAAGAGCCTAATAGCAGCCATTTACCGCTCGCTTTGCTCCCTTGGTGATTCGCAAACACCAACCACACACTGGCAGTGGAGGGTCTCACCAGTTATCACAAGGCTACTATTCCAATACTAAATATAAGAATGAACAGTTACAACAGCATCAACAATCCATGCACAGGGACCTATTATTCCATTAGCTAAGAACACTCCACAGAAACCCCAGAAAAGCAATAAATTGAAAAAGGGACAAAAAGTCAGGCTAACATACCAGCACTGCATGATGTGGGAGGATCCTTCTGCAGATCCTTGAGCTCCTTCAATATCCTCTTCGACGCCATCAATTAGCCCCGTGTACCTTCAAATCCAAACCCTAACCTGGCGTTCAATTCAAAACCTTATTGTCACAAACCATAGATTTTCAATTTTCAAAAACGACAACCAAAAGAAGCAAACCAGAAAAGAAAAAAAAACCTAAATCAAGATCCAAAATAGCACTAAATGCAATCAGCACAGTAAAATCTACCCAAAAGTGCACCCGAGGGCGACTACTGGTCAATGAAGTGAGGCCAAGGGAAACCATGACATCTCACATTAAAGTCCAAGTACCAAAAACACTAGGTGATTTTATTCATCTGCCTAAGTAGGCAAAGTTACCCACTACCTAGGCCAATGGGAGGTAGCACGTACCAGTGAAATAGTCAAGGTACGCACAAGCTGACTAACATCAGCGTCACCCAAACAAAAAAGAACTATATCCAAAAGTACAGAGAAATCATGAGCAGATCTAAGCTATTAATAACTCTACACACTCTTTAATAACTCTACACACTACTCTCAAGTCATGACGCATACTCATATGGTAAAAATATAATAAACCGCACTTGACCCAAATTTACTAAATCTAAATCTCATAAGATATACACGTTCATGAGATAAAATCGGTAGATCTGTTTCATTCCTTAAATAGAATCAAGCATCCAAGTGGACAATCTACAAATACTGCTTTTAGCTACGACACATTAAAAATCGTATATACAATAACCGTACTAGCTCGGAATCTAGTGACTCTAGATCCTAAATTTATAGCTAAGAGACGTAACCGAAATTCCAATAACTGTTAATAATAATAAAAAACCATAGATCTGTCCATTCCTTCAATAGAACAAACATTCAAATGGATATACAACTTCTGCTTTTTCAGCTCGTCAAAGATATTTTGCATAGGTAAAAAAATTATCAAAAATCGTTAACTCAGCAAATCCACTGACTCCTGAATTTTCAGCTCAGATGCGTATCCAAAAGTTAATTAATAGTGAATAACAAAAAAAAAAATAGATCTAAGAAGATATATGAAGATATTTAGGAATTTTGAAATACCTGAAGGTGATGAACAATGAGAGAGGATGGATTTCGGTTGACTGAAAGTTGACGGAGACGGAAATTGCAGAGCTGGAAGAGGATTTTTGAGCCAATAATGGTACCAGTACTTTGGAAGAAGTGGAAGGGAAGTAGAAATAGGAAATTAGATTTCGGTATTATACAGGGAGAAGGAGAAGTGGGGTCCATTGAACATGTTCTAGAATCCTCTTGCGTAGTCATTATTTTTGGCGTACAATCAAAGCTAACACTACCCCTCTCAGCTTTATACGTTGCCCTCTTGTTTGGATTCGGGTTTCACGCGTTTTTAGCTTTTCTTTTTTCTTTTAAAATACTCCATTTATTCTCATTTTATAAAATATATTGGTTATAAATTTGATTTGAGTGGGTTAAAAATAATTTAAAAAGTTTTAAATATTTTAATTTAAAATAAATTATAAACTTATTTTTGAATATAAATTATCTCCTTAACAATATAATAATAAGTTTAAAATTAAATTATTTTTAATATACAAATATAATATTTATTTATTTTTTACAGACTAAAATAGGAAGTACATCACATATATTGAGACACAGAGAATATTGGGGATGCAAGGCGAATATACCACTATAGGTATCGATTTTAATTAAACTCATAACTTTCTACTCTAAGTATAAATTTATATATAGTATAAATTTTCACTAAAATTGTAGTAATAGTTAGTAAATAAAACACATAACTTTAAAAATATAATGGATTCAATACTAAAAACTTTAAAGATTTAACCCAAAAAATTTAAATCCTATATCCGTTTCTATAACGATAGTGTTTGGATCAGCTTGTGTCGATGCCCCCTTTTTCTCGCGAAATCGGGTTTATGACATTTGGGAGGACAACTCGTTCCCTTTTGGGAATTGGGTTTGAATTGAAGAGTCGCCACCTAATGATTAAGTGCATTAGGACACTAAGAAGAACTTTGATTTAGAAAACCGGAGATTGGGTAAGGGCTCGAAATTATCCTGAGGGGAAGGTGTTAGGCACCCCTCGAGATCCACTAGTGTGGTTCCCGGCCATACTATAATTGTGACTTTAAGTATAAACAACAAGTAGACAAGTAAGAGTTACAAATATGAGAGGGTTTTCACATAATTATTGTAAGTAATTAAAATTAAAAGAAGTTGAAGAAGCTGGAATTTGAGAAGAAGCGGTTTTTGAAATCCTGAATAAAATAAATAAGTAAAGGGAGGGGGGTCCTAGGTTTACAAATAATATGGATCACCCCATACAACACCGGATAACCGTTTATACAAGTGGTGTTATCGCATGGTTATCATATCCATATATACCCTTTTCCACCCCGTTAAGGTATTAAAGCGCGGAATAGTTTCGTTACTTATTGCATGCTACTACCCGTCCCAATCCTATCAGTACCGGAAGTACTTGGACTACTAATCCTACAGGGAAGGGGTATGAGGCTTTATAGTTTCAAAGGACAAAATGCTAAGGTGACAATCAAAACACATATATAGCAAATATAGGGAGAAGCACATAGCAGATAGAAAGGCTCAGACAAACCTCCTTAAAAACTAGAGAGAAACAGATAGTTTAGCATGTCTTACACGTACTGATTAGGGCATGTTTAAACATAAAAGTTATGGCAGACTGATCTATTGCATATTTCAGATAAGAAGCCCGAATCATGCCTGCCTGTTGGTTGTAGTTAATAAATTCTGATTCGATTTATAGGTTTACCTTATAGCTTGCCTGAGTGTTAAATGAAACCTATAGGCATGATATCTATTAGTTTCAGAAAAGAAGTATACTGATTTTAAAAGAAAGAAATTGTCAATTACAGGAACATAAATTCTACAGACGTTATTGCTACCACTGATTTTAGACTTATAAGCGAACGAACGATTCAGCTTTGGTTGATAGCTCCTATAGGCATGCTCTCTAGGCGTTACTGATTTTAAACATTTTTTACGGGCGTGGCAAGAGTGCAGAAATCCTATGGGCATGGTATCTGAATACTGTTAGTTTTAATCCTATAAACAGGTTTGCCTAGTGACCAGTGCATATGTAGAGTCTGGATTTCTAGTTAACTTATAGGCATGGTATCTATATGTGATGATGCAGAAAACTATAGACATGGTATCTACATGTGATAATGCAGAATTCCTTATAGACATGGTATCTACATGTGATAATGCAGAATTCCTTATAGACATGGTATTCCTTATAGACATGGTATCTACGTGTGATATACAAACGTGCAAAGCTGTAGACAAGATACATGAGTACAGAAGTGTAGTAATTCCCTATGAGAATGATATCTACCCTTTTGCATGCATGGTTACCCTTCCCTTTTCACTAATCACCCCAGAGGTTTATTACAAAAATATTACAGTCCAAAAAAATAAAATAAAGAAAACTATATCAGAAAAAATTAAAATTACAACCAAGGAGAGCCTGATTCCGACTTCCTGTCTGAAGCATGAAGTAAATCAACTCCAAAGATCAAGATCCAAAGCCTTTCTCTCATTTGGGGTGTGTCAGAGTTCCCTAAGAGCCTCAAATGGACTCCGGGCAGTGCTCACACCCAAATACATTGTAGGATTGAGTCATAGTGTAGTGTAGAAGGGCCAGCCCTCAAGTGTCCAAGTTCAGAGGGAACTCAAGGTCCCAAAGCAAGGCTCACAGGAGGGGGGGCAGAACTTAGAAACTAGGAATGAGTGTAAGTGCATAGAAGGAATGTGGCAAAGATAGGCTAGTGGGCATACCTAGCAATAGGAAATGCTGGCACACCCCACCAGCCTGTTAAAACACATTGTTTTGGGAGTTAGGATCCCCAAAGAGATCAAGTCCAAACATGAACAATAACTTGCATGTTGCCATGTTCTGAACTACAACTCAAAGCACGTAGAGGGAAACAGGGGTGCAGGGATTCACATCAGAAACAGATGAAAGGAAATTAACATGCTAGTTGACATTTAACTTCATATAGACAGTAAAGTAGTCATGGATATAAAGGCTGTAAATAAACACGTTGGGGTGATGCTGAAACCAAAACTAGAACATACCAGTCTCATGGAAACAAGCAAAGGAAAGCAGTAGTCTTGTAAAGCCAAAGTGCAAACAAGTAGTCAGAAAGCTATGAGTTTAGAAGAGAACTATGAGATTATAAGTGTCTGAAGTGTGTAATGTGTGTTAATCGTCTTGTATTAAAGAGGGTCATGTATTTATAGTGTAGAAAGCAAGCAGAAATAGGTAAGAAAATAGTTTGAAAATCAATTACACAAGGTTTCCCTTTAATTAAGGGATTTTGATTTCAAACGGGTAAAAATAATTAAGGAAAGAGATTAATCAAACACTTTTTTAAAGCAGTACAAGAGGGGTAAATACATAGAGGTTTATTTAAGGACAAGGTCTTGACAGTACACGGTTTGTGCAAATAAGGCAAGGGAATCAACTAACAGCTAGTAAATAAAAAATTGAAGATTTTGTATGAATGAACCAGGTCAGAAAGATGGGAAAGATTTTAACTTAAAGAAAATCAGTAACAATCAATTAGACTCATTAAAAGGAATTCTGAATCAATCACAAGTTAGAAAACCCTTTTGAAGAAAGATTCGTCATATATAAAAGCATACAGACACGTTAAACATGAAGAAATTTGTCATGTTATTCCATAGAAGAGTCTAGTGTAGGGGAATCAGAATTGTGTGCAAACAAAAGAAATTCACACTTAGTTCATAGACTCAGAGGTTAGTCTGAAAGAGTCAAGGGTTCTCAAACAGAACCCTAATCCAATCATATGACCAAACTCGGAGGAACCCCAAATTCTAGGGTTTCTACCTCGAGTCAAATACAGAGATGAGGAAGCAACATGCTCAGAGATTTCTTTCGGAAACTCATGAGAAAGCAAGAGAATACGGTTGAAAGTTCAAAGCAAACAGAGTGAAGAAACTAATTCGAAAAACAACGAGAGTAGAAGAAACAGTAGAAAAAAACATGCTTAAACGTTTCTTAAAACAAGGTAAAGTAGAAGTGAAACAGTAAACCCTTAAGAACGTGGTAGAAGGATACAGTAGGCGAAGCATATCAAGTCATAGTGGAAGACAAATAGCAGAACATAGTGGCAAACCATGTGAAAACATAGCATAGAAACACAGTAGAAGAAAGAATAGTAGAAGAACATGTTTGATAAAAGGAAAAACATAAGAACACAGTAGAAGAACATGCGTGGTAGAAAAGAAAACATGAACATAGCGGAGACAAATACACACAAAGAAAAAGGGAAAGAAAATTCAGAGAAACATTTGAACATTTTCAGGAAACCCTAAATCAGAACGAAGTAATTTTTGAAAGTAATTTTTGAAAGAAAAGTTGAGGAAATCGTTCAAAAGCTCAAGTATAGCACAAATATATAACTGATTTAAGAAAAATCGGAGAAAACCTCGACTAGTTAGGGTTTCAGAAGAACCCTAGAATGAGAAAGTCTTGGAAAATGTCCGATCTTGGTCGGAAAGTCAGAACCAGGCTCAAAATACCATTGCCGGAGCAAGATCGGAGATGGCCATAGAACCTTAAGTTTGCAAAGATCTGAACGAAAACCTTCGAGGTCAGACCTCGAACCTTCGAGTACCAAGTGTTTAAGAGCGGAGGGAGATGAGTTTAAACCATCCATGGCCTAAGAGGCCATGGATTCCGGTGAGCTTGAGGTAGAAGACAGTAGAAGACGATTAAGGTTTCGAGAACATTTGAGAGAGTTTGAGAGATGAAGGGGTTTCAAGGCGGCGTCTCTGGAGGGAAATGAATTAGGGTTGGGGTTTGGGTGAATTAAAATGGTAAGGGGGAATCGTGGCCGTTGACCAAAATGATCAACGACCTGGATCAAAAGAAAATCGGGCGGGTTTTATTAACGGGTTAGGGGCCGGGCTATATATTAGGATTTGGGCTGGTCCGTTTGAAATTGGGATTGGGTTATTCGGGTGGTTGATTTTGGCTATAATTGAAATGAAAATAGGCCTAGTATTTAAATAGCCAGTTTTTTCCTTTTTATTTTATAAAAAATAGTAAGATAATTTCTGCAAACAAATTAAAGGCACTAAATTAATTCATAATATATAATCATTAAATTAAAAATACTGGAATAAATTTTATAATTATAGACGCTATTTAAATCTTAAAATAGGCTAGAATTGCAATTTAGTGCAAATTTAGCTTAAAAATGCCAAATCTACTTATAAAAATGTGTAAAAATTACCTTAGCTATATATTGGTGTAAATATAAGAATAAAATAGATTAATCACCAATGTGATAATTTGAAGAACACTTATTGGCTTTTGTATTGCTAAAATAGGGCAAAAAATCGGTCTAAATTTCTTTTTTTGAAAATTAGAAAAAAATAATAAAATACTTGGACATGCTTATATATGCATATATATACTATTTTGAAATTATGCCCCCATATAAAAAATAAACAGGGAAAAATTGGGTATCAACACCGATGTCCCATTGTATTTTGAAATATTCGGCATCTTAAACCTCTTTGGTGTCAGCTCCGGAGCTGCACTTGGTTTGAACAGCAACGATATGTACTTTTTTGAGTCCGAGCCTTTTAGGACCAGAGGTGCCCCAAGCATCTGATCTATTGCCTGCACCGCCTGCCTGGTTATTGATCGATCTAAACTTCCCTCTTGAAGCTATGCTACCGGTTCCTACAACCGTTTGACTTATAGGCACGTCCAGAGGGGCTCGAACTCTACGATTTGAATTGTTTGAAGTCGCCGATATATCTTGTTGAAGCTCAATCATTATCTGATCCTGTCTTGAGAGATGATTCAAAATTTTCTGTTATTGTACTCTCAAAACTTTTACGGTATTGACTATGGGCTAATCATCCAAATCATCAGTAATGGTGCTCCTTGCATGCCGAGCATTCTTTTCCACCTTGTTTGGAGTTGATTCATTACTATCATAATGAGCTTCTCCAATTGAATCGCCTTGTTGCGACCCATTGCATACCGGTTGTACGTTGGCCAAAGGCTCGTTGTTGTTGTTGTTACTACAGTATGCTTACTAAAACAAAAATTTTTTAAAGCACGTTAGTAAAAAATTAGCAGATCAAAATAACACCTCAATTTTCTGTTCCCCACAAACGGCGCCACAAACTTTTTAACCGTAAAAAAGTATAGTTGAATTTGTGTGGTGATTTATAGACATGTGGATTAAGATAATCTGATAAGATAACAAATAATAAAGGAAACAAAATAAAGGTAATTTAGGAACGAACAAGCCTACTCAGATAACTAGAAAGCTTCAATAATAGCCTTTTTTGTATAAACTTAGGAAACTAAGAAAAAGAGAGATAACTTTTGTAAATCTTGTATTTTGTGTCCATACAAAGAGTACAAATGCTACTATTTATAGTTAAATCTGAGGAGATTTAAAGACAAATAAAAACTCCTCTTGTTGGCGGCATAACATTGGGAATAAATGCTGAGATTTTTCGTTACCGTTGCTCCTTTAATGTTGCTTTCTCCAACTGGTACCTTGCTTTCAAATTCACTTCTCTGATCTTTATGTTTTCGGAATTCGTACAATACCGATATCATATTCGTATACGCTATTAACTATCTGTTGACTCATCTTCACTCTTTCATCACTACCACGTTTCTGCTCGAGAAACGTCCACCTGTAAACTTTAAATTTTACCCAATACAAAATGAAAGAAATTTAACTTCTACGTATTAGCAGCATAAAGAGTATATTCAAAATTAAATTACCTATAAAATAATTATACACAATACTTATGATAAGCATTTATTGATAGCCTGATAAAATGCTATCTAACATGCTCCCATAAGTATATATAACTTAAATCTAAAAGGAGAACGACAGAGTTAATGGAAAATAGGAAGCACATAAAGGTGGAAGAGAGATAGCATTTAAAGGATTTAACTTCCGTAATTGAAAGTTACAATTATTTTTCGCTATCGGTGTATTTTAGTTAATTGTATCAAATTTTTGAGTTGATTTTGTATGTTATTAGAGTAGAATTATTATAGACAATAAGTTAGTGTTTTGTGTTACTTAACCTAGAAGTGTAAAAAGATTACATGTCGGCATGCACTTAAATTAAATCCATTTACTTAAAAGAGATGGTTAAGCACTTTTGGAAGCCATAATCACGCACCCCAATATGTACTATTTTCAAACATTTCCATGTTTGAAAAGATTAAAAAGACACTTATGTTATATTATTGATGATAATAAGGTTTTAAAGTTGCCACGACAACCTCAATCAACTAGGACCATTCGTTTCCTTCAAGGTGGTATTAATTAATTTACTATTATAAGGTCAGACCTTGCATTACAACAATGTTAGCACTTGCAATTTTTCTCATTACTTTATATGATGTCCAATTGTCCATTATGCCTTTGTCTCTTTTCCCCTCTTCTTAGGACCTACGAAGATGAAACACGTTAAACAATATAATATAAACCTCATTAAGTGGGCCTCTTTTTAATGTACAATTGTCGTTTATCTTGTAATTATTCCTTTCAGTACAGAGACAGGTTAGTATGACCAAATAGCACTTCATTATAAAAGAAATCTGATCTAAAATAAGAAACTTCTCGTGATTTCGAGAATGATAATATGAAATATCTAAATGAAATCTCTTTGTTAATGTTATCTTTTATATATAATAAATAAAAGAATGCGTATGGCATTTTTGAAAATGGGATTAGGCGCCTCTGATTCGAGTATTGAAGGATTCTATTGTATGGTTAATTAGGCTTTATGGTGTTTAGAGGGGATTGAGTTCCTAATGTGAATTTGTATATTGAATAAGTGCAATTTGTATAATAAATGTACAAATATATTTTAGTTGTGTCGTATGATATTATTTAGTGTTAAATGAGTGCAGCTTAGTTGGTTTAGTTAGCCGAATGATAGAAGTAAAAATTGTGATTAATGAAGCGATTGTTTAGTGATGTAGGTGCATGAACATATTTGATTTGTTATCTGAAATGTATATATAAATATTATATATTTGATTTAGTCGTCTTTTTAACATGTACGTGCATATTTATATATGGTGGAGGATCGCGCAATGTGGTGGGTTTGCACTACTTTTTGATGAAAGAAGTAATAATAATAGTAGTATTAAGATAAATTTCGCGAAAAGAGCCAATAGCTAAAGAATTTCCCGATGAAAAGAGCCAATAGCCTTAAGTGAATTTATTCGCTGCAAATTGAAAAAAGTTGAACTAGTAATCTCGAATAGCAAAAACAAAAAAGAAAACAACAAGAGGAAGGAACTTTCTCAATTTGGCCCCTTTACTCATCCCTTTACTTTTTACATATTCATCTATTTCAGGATTGTTATGTCAAAATCGAGATCTTAATATTTTTCAAGTCAAGGAAAAGAAACAAGATGATTTTTAGTCGAACCTATCAATCTATTAATATAGAAACTTGTTGAAAAATGAACCTCTCTTAAGTCTTGTCAAGTTATCATCTTAGGTTATTTCCTCGTCAAACATTATTAAATTTTTCGCACTTTCATAGCTTTCTTCAGCACCACTTGGTGCAAAAAATAGAAAGAAAGAATCAAATAGTAGAAAATACAGTGGGAACAACTTAATTAGGTTGTATGGAAATTATATTGATTGATTTGGTTATATATGTGGGAAGTCCACGACTCAACTACCACATGTGACAGATACATCAATCTTCTCATTGCTTCTTTAGGATTACAAAAGCAATTTTCTTAGAAAAAAGAGTATATTAAGACATTCCAATTGGAGTAAGGATGATGACATTGTAGGTTGCCTTCATATTCTGTTTCTTGACAATCTGTGTGACTTATTGACATTATGTTATAATTTCCAAATGAACGATATGTGTGAGTTTATATAGAGAGAGACATAAAAATAGAGCATATGCTTCCAAATTATGGATTGCTTAAGCTAAGCGGCTACCATTGCTGAAGTCCAGCATCAGGAACAGCCTCAAGTTGGTGGCCCAGCCCAAGAAGCTGCTGCTGAGCCCGTAGAGACTGGAGCCAAGCCTGGAAAGGCGAACCAAGGAACTCAGACTGTGGAGCAGCAAATACATCATACCTATACTGATTGGTACAAATCTTGGCTCCGATTCTATTTGTAAATGAGTACAAAGTTGAGCTTTTTAATGCAGGATACTTCACTGGAATTAATTGAAAAAAAAAAGATTTTTTTTGGGAAATTCCAATTCTTTGGAAAAGTGAAGTCTTAAATTTTTGTAATTCTTTTTTTAGTTCGAATCTTGTTATTGGTCAAACAAACTAACTGAGGAAAGATTTTCTACTAGATTACTTTTGAAACATGCACCTAAAAATATGTTTTTTCTGCCCTCTTGTAACTTATTTACTTATAGCTTCTTTTGTTTATTTGCATATTATTGTGTTTGTCCTTTTGACCTGTAACAAAAGCTGCATTCGCTTCCAAGCTGATTTTCACTTTTATTTTATTTGGTCTGATGAAAATATGAATTGAGCTTAATAAAAATATGATAATTTATATAGCCCATCCAAATTTATTTGGGATTAAAGCATTGTTGACATTATAGCCTACATGACTAAGTATAGTAGGTATAATCTCTTGGGAAAAAGAAAAAAAAAAACAAAATAAAAAATCAGACACAGGAGCTTAAAACCATTGGTAGGTCATCATAAGTCTCTACGACGATGATATGAGTTGAACTAAATGAAAAAAAGATATATAAGTCAAATGTCTGTCTAATGTACCAAGTACTACGTTAATGAGAAAGGACAATGTATGTTTGTTTTAGAGACATGTTATCAAAACAGACAGATCCGTAAACCCAATAATTCATTCTTAAAAATAAGTTTTACATATGCTTGCCTCATAGAAAAATCAGATCCGTACGTAAGAGTTACGAGTTGAAAACATATTAAATAAATAAAACATGTTCTCTATTAGTAATATTTAAGATGAGTTGATCAAATATCGTGCAATATATGCATATGGTGGTGGTGGGGGGGGGGGGGGGTGAGGGGAGGACTTAACCTTTACGAGTTAACGTCTTAACATAAACCCTAAAGACTTCAAAGGATACGTATTAAATGTTAAATTGTGTGCTCTCCTATAATAGAGTATTTAATTATTTGTACGACATCTTTCCTTTAATAGTATTTGCACGGAGGACTGATACCTAATTATTGGTATCTAGTTGACAATTAGAGAGATTTCTGAGAGGAGAAGACAGAAGTTGGGAGGAGGAAGCAGAATAGAAGAAGAAGAAGGCAGAGAATCGAGAAGTGGGAGGGAAATTTGAATTTTGATTGATATTCCAAAAGTTGCTAATGAGTTATTACAACTGACTATTTATGCTACTCAAGGATCTACTGAAAATGTAAAAACAAGGAAAGAGAATTGAGCTAAGGCATAAGCTAAACATACTAACTATATTTCCCGCCATTAACTAATATTCAAATTTTAAATTATAACTAACATAAATAACTTTCAAATGAACTACTCTTCAGCTGTGGCTTCTTCATGGACTCCTGCTGGATTTTGTGTATAAATACTCCCTTGTGGAAGAACACCCTTGTCCTCAAGGGTGAAAGAAGGGAACTTGGTCCGAAGGAGGGAAGCAAATTCTCAAGTAGCGGCATCAACGTCCAAACCTTGCCATTTAACCAAGCACTGGGCCACTGCCTTGTTACCCTTTTTGATCAACCTACGATCAAGTATAGCTTCAGGTGCAGGGCATAGGAGGCTAGAAAGATCGATGATAGGAGGGTAGATAATTTCAGAAGGTAAGACAGGGCAGAACTTGAGCTGGGAAATATGGAAAGTGGGGTGGATTTGGACTTCAGGTGGGAGCAGCAATTTATAAACAACTGCTCCAATTCGTTCAACAATAGGGTAAGGGCCAAAATAGCGAGAGGTAAGTTTATGATAGGGAGCGAGAGAAAGGGTGGATTGCCTATAAGGTTGCAACTTCACAAAGACCCAATCACCAACTGAAAACTGCCTGTCAGTGCGATGAGCATTGGCCTGATCTTGCATACGCTGTTGAGCTCGTGCCAAATGATACTTAGCTAGCTGCATTTTGAAGTCGCGGAGTAGAAGAATGCTCTCAATGTCATCAGAAGGAGAGTCACCAGGAAGATAAGGGAGGTGAAGAGGAGGAGGATAACCATAAAGGAGTTCAAAAGGTAAAGTATGAATGGCAGAGTGGTGGGAGGAATTATACCACCATTCAGCCAAAGGCAAGAAGGCACACCAATCAGTTGGTGAATCAGAACAGAAACAACGAAGATAAGTCTCCAAACATCGATTGAGAGCTTCCGTTTGACCATCAGTTTGCGGATGGTAAGCTGTAGAGGTATGCAAATGTACACCTTGAGCAGAAAGGAACTCCTTCCAAAAGGAGCTAATAAAAATAGGATCACGATCACTGGTGATGGTAGCAGGAAACCCATGTAGCTTGAAGATGTGATCAAGAAAATAGGCACAAGGGACTGGGAAGTATAGGGGTGAGCCAAAGCAATAAAATGACCATACTTAGTCAATCTATCAACTATGACCCAAATAATAGTCTTGCCCTTTGATTTGGGCAAACCTTCAATAAAATCCATGTTGATATTTGTCCAAGGGACTACAGGGAGGGGTAGAGGTTGCAAAAATCCCGCTGAAGCAGATGTGTCATACTTGTTCCTTTGACAAACAGAACAATTGCGTACAAAAGTGAGAACATCAGTTCTGATGCCCTTCCAATAAAAGTAAGCCATCAACTTCCTAGTAGTTGCATCAACACCAGAATGTCTGCCAGATGGAAAAGAATGCCACAGCTGCAAAAGCTTAGTCCTGAGCCCCAGATCATTTCCAACCATCAATTTACCCTTCCTCCTAAGTTGATTGTTTATCCAAGTGAAATGTTTTTGTGGTGAAGTCTGTAAAGAAGTAATGAGGTGGCTCAACTCAGGATCTTGAAACCAACTGTTGTGAATTTCATTCCAAGATCAGTCTGAACAGAAGAAACCGTGAGGGAAATCAGCTCAGCACCTGACATTCTAGACAATGAATCAGCAGCCACATTCTCCTTGCCCTTCTTGTATTGAATTTCAAAATCAAAGGGTAGCAACTTAGCCAACCACCTAATCTGCAAATCAGTGTGTAACTTCTGTTCCAATAAGTATTTAAGGGCTTTCTAATCAGTTTTCACAATAAAGTGGTGGCCCAAGAGATAGTGAGACCATTTAGTAACTGCAAACACTAGAGCCAACAACTCTTTTTCATACACACATAAAGCCATGTGTCTAGGAGCTAACCCCTTGCTAATGAAAGCTATAGGATGATCATGTTGCATAAGAACAACACCAATGCCTGTGCCACTAGCATCTGTCTCAACTACAAATGGGATAGCATAGTTAGGTAATGCTAACACAGGAGCAGAGGTAAGAGCCAATTTCAATGCTGCAAATGCCTCTGCAGCTTTAGCATTCAACAGAAAACTATCCTTCCCGAGTAAGTATGTGAGTGGCCTACTACTAATATCATATCCTTTGATGAATTTCCTGTAATATCCTGCCAGCCCCAAGAAGCCCCTCAGCTGTTTAAAAGTCGTGGGAATTGGCCATTGCTGGACTGCTTCAATTTTCCTAGGATCAGTAAAGACCCCATCTGCAGTAATAAAATGTCCTAAGTATTCCAAGAAGCCCCTCAGCTGTTTAAAAGTCGTGGGAATTGGCCATTGTAATGTCCTGCCAGCCCCAAGAAGCCCCTCAGCTGTTTAAAAGTCGTGGGAATTGGCCATTGCTGGACTGCTTCAATTTTCCTAGGATCAGTAAAGACCCCATCTGCAGTAATAAAATGTCCTAAGTATTCCACCCTTGAAACTCCAAATGCACACTTAGATTTCTTGGCCAATAGATTGTGAGTGACCATGGTGTCAAATACCTTATCCAAGTGTCCCACATGATCTTGCAAATTAACACTATAGATCAAAACGTCAACAAAGAATACTAAAATAAATTTTTTGAGAAACTTCTGAAACAAGTGATTCACGAGACATTGAAATGTAGATAGAGCATTAGTTAAGCCAAAGGGCATTACTAAATACTCATAGTGCACAGAATGTGTTTTGAAAGCAGTCTTGGAGATATCCTCAGGTAGCATCCTGATTTGATGATAACCAGATATTAGATCAATTTTAGAGAAAATTGTGGCCCCAGCCAAATCATCTAGCAGATCATCTATAAGGGGTATGGGAAATTTATCCTTGACTGTGCATCGGTTCAATTCTCTGTAGTCTACACATAGTCTCCAGGATCCATCCTTCTTGCCCACAAGAACCACAGGAGATGAAAAGGGACTGTTGCTGTACTGGATGATCCCTTGTTGCAGCATTTCATTAACGAACTGTTCAATGATGTCCTTTTTAATAGAAGAGTACATGTATGGTTTAACATTTATAGGTTTTGAGCTAGGTTGAAGAGGTATTCTATGATCAAAAGCTCCCCTTTGTGGAGGTAGGGATGTAGGTTCAGCAAAGACCAAGTGGTATTGATGCAGCAGCTGATCAATAATGGGAGTACTATCAGCTGTAGTCATATGCAAGGCTTGACAGTGCATAGGGGTAAGTGAGCTAGGAATACTATCTCTCACTTGCAGCATGAAGAACTGCATATCATCTCCCTTTAACCTATTCAAGGACTTTGGGTTGGAGACCTTACAGTCTTCAGACACTCCCCTCAATAAATGAGACTTTCCTTGATAATTGAAAGCCATAGTAAGCTTTGAATAGTCCATAGTAATGGGACCAAGTGTTTTCATCCATAAAGCTCCCAGAACCAAATCATATTTACCAACTGGGAATACAAGTAAGTCAGAAGAGAATGTTGTACCCTGCAGAATCCATTCAAAACCCCTAACAATCCCAGAGGTAGATTCCAAAGTCTTGTTGCCAAGGCTTACATAAATCACCCTGGTAGGATAAATTTGACACTCCAACCTCTTGGCAGCCCTTTCATCAATAAAGTTATGGGTACTACCTCCATCAAGTAAAATTTGAATTGGCCTCTTCTCACTATATCTAGTAACATGAATGGTTTGTGCTCCTTGTAATCCACTTAAGGCACATAAGGATATCATAGGAGTATCACCTTCTCCAGCTGCCCATTCTTCCTTAGTAGGAGTCTCCTCAGATAGTTGCTTCATAGTCTCATCACAATCACCTTCTACAAATTCTAAGTCCATCACAAACAATTGTTTAGGCAGATTACATTTATGACCAACAGTGTACTTATCATCACAAAAATAGCAAAGACCCTGTGCCCTCCTGGCCTGCATTTCTGCAGGAGAAATAGTTCTCCTATTCCTGGCCACATTCGCAGTGGTCGAAGGAGGTAGAGCTAATCGAGGAGTTGAGGAATTAGAACTAGGGTTATGTTTGAGGGTAAGTGGCTCATAGAAAGGCTTTTTGAGGTGAGTAGAGGATATAGAAGTAGTGTGACTCCTTAAGGCCCTAGCATTAGCAGCTAAGGTTGCTTCAGCTAATCTAGCTAAGCGATAAGTTTTGGACAATGTCTGAGGCTCATGCATCTTAACAGGGTTCACCAATTCCTCCTTCAATCCTCCTAGAAAACAGGCTATAGCCTAGCTAACAGTTAGATCACACTGAGATAATAACCTAGCAAAAGCAAATTGAAACTCCTTCACTGAACCAGTCTGTTTGAGTTGCTTCAATTCTAGCATCGGATCAGTATACTCCTCACTAAATGTTTCAATCAAAGCCTCAATATACTCACCCCATGGAGGAAGGATAGACGAATCTCTGCATTTCAAATAGGACTGATGCCAAGCTAGAGCATCATCATCCAAATTCATAGATACTATATGTACCTTTTGATTTGCAGCAGTATTGTCAATAGCAAAATATTGATCAATTCTATACAACCAGCTTTTCAAATTTTCACCATTGAATCTAGGGAATAACAAATTATGACTTCGATTGTTAGGAACATGATATGGATTAGGTCCTAAAATCCCCTGACCTGATTGCACATTATCGCGGCTCTTAGAAGTGGAACTATTGTCTCGTGATTGCTGGTGCAACTACATTCCATCGATCGAGTTTTTGAGGGCTTCAAACATATGGAGCATTTCAGCATGTCGATGATCCAAATCAGCTCGCAGTTCATCTATTTTCTGATCGAGAATTGAACGCAGGCCTAGCTGTTGAGCAGCTAGGTCTTCATATTGTTCCTGCCATTCCGGATTTGTAGGATCAACAGCCTTACGAGGTCCTATGGTTTGGCTTTGATACCAATTGATACCTAATTATTGGTATCTAGTTGACAATTAGAGAGAATTCTGAGAGGAGAAAACAGAAGTTGGGAGGAGGAAGCAGAATAGAAGAAGAAGAAGAAGAAGGCAGAGAATTAGAGAAGTGGGAGGGAAATTCGAATTTTCATTGATATTCCAAAAGTTGCTAATGAGTTATTACAACTGACTATTTATACTACTCAAGGATCTACTAAAAATGTAAAAACAAGGCAAGAGAATTGAGCTAAGGCATAAGCTAAACATACTAACTATATTTCCCGCATTAACTAATATTCAAATTTTGAACTATAACTAACATAACTAACTTACAAATGAACTACTCTTCAGCTGTGGCTTCTTCATGGACTCCTGCTGGATTTTGTGTATCAATGTAGTACTAAGTAAGAGAAAAAAATATATCTTGATGCCTATGTTTAAACCCTAATTAAGTATTAATGATTTAATCAATGGATCCAGATGTGAAATATTGATAATCCAACTTCCAAGTTAATATTATAGTTGTGTGATAGATGAATTTAAAATTGGGGCGCATATTCATCATCTGGGACTCATCATCGATTTTAATTTGTAACTAAACACTTACCTTCGCTATATTGTTTAATTACTTGTGTTCAACAGAGTCACATAATTCTTTATTGGTTAAACAGTTTTGTCATTAAAGGATTATAATTATATAGTGCTATAAAATTCATACAGAAAGGCTTCGATAATATCCGCTCTATTTTTTTATTCAAAGAGATGAGAGATAGAGGGTGGTGGAGAGAGGCGTCAAAATAAACATACCTTTATTCCTTTTTAATGAGAAAAAAACAAATGTATTTGAAATAGATGACATTCCTTAATGATTAACGAAGTGAGTACACTAGAAAATCTGGGTTCAACTTCTAGCAGAAACAAAAGACATTAAGTGAATTCTTTTTTATTCCTTTAATTTTTTTGGACAAAGTTACGATTTACAAAGTATCTCTACCGATCGAAGATAGGAATTTTCATAAAGTACTACAGTTTAGAGCCTAGTAATTATAATTTGCCTAATTACCATTTGAAGCTACTATATAATTGCTATCAGCTTGTATCACTTGTCTTCAGACGCACAAGGAATACAACCTGCGTCAACTGTATTTATTCACTCGACGAATACAACTTGTATCAACTGTATTCGTGTGCAACGAATACAACCAAGGGAAATGCAGGAGTGTATATAAAGGACACAACCTGTATCGATCGTATACAGGGGTGTATACCAAGGATACAAGCTGTATCGTCTATATTCGTTCGTTGTATACAACCAACGTAAAATGCTGAAATACAAAAAAATAGAATGCTCTAGTTGAAAGTCGAACTCAAGACCGCTGCTTACTAAACGGGCGCTCTAACAAACTGAGCTATGAGAGCTTGTTGCTCTCTTATTTCAGTTTAAAATAATTGATCTCTTGTTGCATGGATTTGCAATTAAATTCAAGTTTATCTACAAAGGTAATTTTTAGAAATAGCTATGAATGGTAAATACAATATATATATGCTTGATGTGTCGCATAATTTTTTCATCGAAAATTGCATGTATACTCGATAAATAATTAAGCCATGCAAGTTACATCCAAACATATTATCTTTATTTAAAAATTACTTGATTACTGAGTATTCAATTTATTCACGATTCGAATATCTCTCCTGATCCCTGATGGTCCTCACCCTCACAACTTAGGTGGTCTAAACTATCTCATCCCATGCATGCGCCGTAAATTAGAGTGTAACGACCCGATAGATCGTTTTGGATTTTAGCCTTCTGTTCCTTGATTTGAGACTTTGAATAGCCTAATTTGATGATTTATGACTTGCGTGCATGGTCCCTTTTAATTTTCTGAAAGTTTAAACGTGTTTTTACAAAGAAAACTTAGATTTTTGAACTTTAAAGATATTGGAGTTGACCACGATCAATATTATTGGTAAACGACCTCGGATCGGTATATTTACGATTCTAGTAGGTTCGTATGATGATATTGGACTTGTAGACATGTTTAGTTGGGGTCCCGGCTGACCCGAGGCTGTTTCGACGCTTATTGAGGAAAATTGGGAAAATGAGTTTGTGAACTTTGAAATCTTTAAGTTTTAGTGCATGAGTCTTAGTTCTTGATGTTATTTTGATGTTTTGAGCTTACGAGCGAGTTCGTACAAGATTTATTTACTTGTGTGGATGTTTGGTATTCGACCTAGGGGCTCGGGTGAGTTTTGTGATAGTTTCCAACCATTCTTGCAAACATGCAGCAGCTCATATGTTGACAGTGTGGCGTGCATCGCATATGCGGATCTTATCTTGCGTTCGTGAAGGGTTATTTGTGCTGAGGTGGTTTTACTCTATGTGAACACAAAGGGAAGCTCGGAATGCAATGGCCTGGGGGGATCTTGCGTTCGCGACTGCGGTTGCCCATACCGCGAACGTGTAGGCTTTGGGCGCTTGGGGTACATGTAGAGCCTTCTTCATCACGAACGCGACATCAGTGTCGCAAAAACCAAGGCTTGGGGAGTGATAGCCTTAGCGAAAATGGGAAAGCATTCGCGAATGCGATGGTTTGTTAACCATTTACCTTCGCGAGTGCGACAGGTGCTTTGCGAACGCAAAGAACACCTTACGCCCAGGTATACAAAGGCCTGAAAATCGAATTTAGCCATTTTTCACCATTTTTGAGTCCTAGATTACGGATTGAGGAGATTTTTGAGAGGATTTCCATCACACCTTCTAAGGTTAGCAATTTTACTTAGCTTTGATTTATTCTCATGATTTTCCCATAGATTTTATTCCTAAATCTAGTGTTTTAAAGTGTAGGAAATAGTATTTTTGAGAAAAACTTATGATGGCAAATTTGGACCTTTATTTGAGATTCAATAATAATGCAAATCACATATTTGGACTCGGGGAAGAATGAGTAACCGAGAATTGTTCTTAATTTCGGATTTCAGCCATGTGAGCCTGGGTTGACTTTTGTTGACTTTTCCAATTATGATAAAGATCGAAAAAAATTTGATACTAGGATAGTTTCTAAAGCTTGTTTTTGACTTGTTTGAGTGTTATCCACGTATTGCATGGACAACTCACGTGCCAATAATCACAATCTGCCCGGCGTGGTCACAGGCTACCAATCTAGCTCATAACACAAAGAAAGCAATTATGTGAGAATACATGTACATGATCAATGATTATCAAGTTTCATACTCTTGGAGTGATATAAATAACATGCTATAGTGCAGGCATATGCAATATGTGTTATTACAGCTAGAACAGATAATTTCATCATGAAATAGCAGTTTATCAGGTTCAATTGGAAGAACAACCTCAATGAAATCTCAAATGTGGTACAAATAGCCCACAGAGGGGTACAAATAGGAGAAACATCTCAACTTGAATCTTAGAAATCAATTCCAGGCATGTCATAGCCTAAGTACTACCCCGAGCAGGAAAATAGCACCCCCGGTGCACGCATATGGGCTCAAACCCATACATATGCGGGCACCGATAGCACGTAGCTATCACAAATAATTAGGGCAGTTAGTGCCTCAACAAGTTTAGGTAAGATACTTACCTCAAGCAATCCAAATCACTCCTCTAACAAGCTCTTCCCGCGTGTATAAACCTTCGAACAGCCCAAATCTAGCCAAAGTACATCAATAAATTCCATAGAAAGGGATTCTAAAAGAAAAGCTAAGATTTTTAACTCAAATCAACCCCGGACTCGGACCTTGAAACCCAATAAAATTCACAAATTTCGGACACCCATTTAATTACAAGGTCAACCATACCAAAATCATCCAATTCCAACCACAAATCAACCCTCAAATCCTCCAATTCACTCTCCAATAACATAGTTCAAAAATTCTAAATTTCTTACATTCATCAAAATTAGGCGTAATAATCAATGAGTAATCAATATTTATTGAAAAAAGTGACTAAAGTTCACTTACCTCTTCAATATTGGTGGAAAACACTCCAAAAATCGCCTTAATCCGAACTCCAAAATCCCCAAAGTGAGAAGAAAAGACCAAACCCTCGTCTTAAAAGGTCCTGCCCCGCGATCCCGCATATGTGATCTCAAAGTCGCACCTGTGATGCTGCACTTGTGACGCCGCACCTACGGACTCAACCATCGCAGGTGCGAAATTTCATTAACTTCTAGACCTAGTGCACTTGCAATCCTAGTTCCGCACCTGCGAGATCGCTTCTGCGGTCTCAAACCCACTCCTGCGAATCTGGACCTGTGGATCTCCTATCGCATCTGCGACCAAGGCTAAATCAATCACAGTTCACATCTGGAGACCACTCATCACAAAGCGTATCCGCTTCTACAGGAAAAATCACGCACATTTGCGAGTCACTCCCAGCCAAACCAAATCTCGCACCTGCGGCGCCGCTTCTGCAGCCATAGCCACCGTAGGTGCAAAAGCACCAGATGCCAGAACTCCTTCAGCAATCCCTTAAAGCACAAAATTGATACGCCAACCATCCAGATCACACCCGAAGAACCCCGGACCCCATCAAAACATACCAATAGGTCTTAAAACACAACACGAACTCGCTCGAAGCTTCATATCACATCAAACAACACGAAAATCACGAACTGCACATCAATTCAAGTCTAATGAAACAAATGAACTTCTAACGTCTAAAACTAATACCAATCATATCAAACCAATTTTGAATGACCTCAAATTTTGCAAACAACGGACCTACTCCAACTCTCGGTACGAAATCCGAACCCGATATCAACAAAGTCAACTCTCGATCAAACCCCTTAACCTTCCAAACCTTCACCTTTCTAACTTTTGCCAAAATCATCAAATCAACCTACGGGCCTCCAAATCAGCATTCGTACATATGCCTAAGTCCAAAATTACCATACGAAGCTTTCAGAACCATCAAAACTCCATTCCCAAGTCGTCTACATAAAAGTTAAACTCCGATCAACTCTTCCAACCAAAGCTTCCAATGTTAGAACTAAGTATCACAATCCACTCTGAAACATCCCCGCAACCAACCCAATCACCGCGATAAGTTACATAACCACAAATGAACATAGAATAAGCAATAAATAGGGAAATGGGACAAAACGATCGGCCGGGCCATTACACCAACTTTCGTTGATGCAACTCAGTGTTATCAGGAAGTAGATGAGTATTCTTTTCTTGGTTGGAATGTTCTTGAACGGTCTTTGAGACTTAAAGAGATGCACGTATCCTCGCATTTAATACCCTAAACACATGTTACCCCGTGATTCAGCAAGCATTTTCTTCGATTTTCGAGGTAATCATGACCACGGTTGTTGCCGTCTATAACTTCTCTTCTACTCATCATTTTTACTTCTTCACTTTCACTACTTTCACAACTCTTTCTCCTTCTTTGAATCTCCTTAGAGCTTTTCTGCAAAACATAACTCATTCAATAAAAACCTCTCATAGATTCTTTATCATCATGTCTCTCGTACCGCCGTCTCTGGGAACTTTGGTTTTGTCTTTGGTGGAGGTCCAGAGAAAAACAAGAACAAAGAGGTTGATGTCGAATCTGAACCTCCGACCGTAAACCCCATCATACCATCTTAGCATCGCATGCGATCTCCATGAACAAAGCGCACCTGCAAATTCCCAAAGTAGCAGGTTTTGGCTAGTTTGTTGGTACCCCTCATCCATTCAGCCTCCTAACATCCCTATTGTAAAGGAGGAAAGCAACTGCAGTAATGTTGAAATTGTTCCCCAGATGGGGTAGAACGAGTTACCTACTCTAAAGCGGGGTTTATGAATATTTATACATATCCCTTTACTTTGGTTCCCTTCTCCTTAGGGTCGAGTGATGAACTTGACCCAATAATTCTGGACCTATGCCACCGTTACAAGGTCAGTTTGGCGCAAGTAGGCCCATCCAAATGGCGTAGGATGCTGCCTTCGTTAGTTGTGCATCGAGACCGGGAAAACCCTAACTCTCGCACATATGATGAATCTTTACTCCCCTAGGATTTTCCGAGTGGGAGTGTTAAACTTCAGCAAGCGTGGTCACCACACACTTCTCACCAGCATAGATAATGACAACGACTATGGATGGATGGATCGGTTCGTTGTTATCTTTACCAGGGACATTATCCCGACCATAGCTCTAACTTTCCCCGAATTGTGGAATCTTTTTCGTAAGTCTTCCGGTGTTTGTTTCCTTTCTTCGAATAAAGATAATTTCTTGCTTTCCTAATTTTTTACTTTATTTGTTTCAACTACTTGCTGGGATCCACCATGATTTCACGGTCTGGACCGATGGATTCAGAAAATTCTTGATATTACAACTCCGGAATCCCGACGGTGGAAAGAAATGGCTCGCAAATACGGGTGGAGAGTCAAGAACCATGGTGAGAAAAAGTCCTTGTTCTTTCAATCTTATTTGTGTAAAATAGTTAGAACATTTTACTAACCGTTTTTTTTGCTGTATAGAGCTTCCAAGGGGTTCTATCGTGTGTCCCGATGTCGACGCTCTCAATGACCCCGCGAAGGCCGAGCTGGTGCTACAGAGTGCCCTTACCCGGAGCAGGTCTCGTGGATCTATTCAAGCCTCTGGGATGGGACTAAGTAATCGAAGAAGAAATGTTCTTCTTGGGATGGGACTCAGGAGAAAATAATAAAGAGAACACTAACCTAGCCGGCCACATTGGTCCTCGATGACGAAGAGGAAGCCAATGATGAAGAGTCTTCCCTTCAAAGAAGAAAAAGATCTTCATTATCTTAACCGGATGCTCAGCCCTGGGAGCTACAAAACCCACTAACAGAAGAAGTTCAGGTGCTCTTGGGGAAATGGATTTGGTTGAGATAGTCGATTCTTGGTTTCTGACCTACGTTGTCGTCTCCGATAAGAGGAGCTCGGCCCCTGACCTCCTTCTTCCACCAACTTCTGAGCAAGCAATGACTACCATTCCTTCTGCCGCAACTGCTTCTTCTCCATCCACACCAACAGATCCACCGACACCATCTGCCCCTTCTTCACCAGCATCGACTACTTCTCTTCCACCGGCTTCGGCCAAACAAGTAGGGAATGCTTCTCCTCTACGGTCTCCTGACCACGGGAACTTGGGAAACACGTACTCGACTCCTTCTCAATATCTTCGTGGGAGACGAAGTGCTACTCTTTCGGTTTTGAAAGAGTGGCATATTCTCTCCAAGTTGGTGGGGCTTGTTAATTACCAGAAGCCGTTGGCTTTGGTGAAGGACTGGAAAAAGATGGACTCCCTTTCTGGGGGAGTGCCTAATAAACAATAGTATGTACTGCTTGGCGCAGGTAATAATCTCACCTTTTTCTATCTTCTTTCCATCTACGCTTTGAAGTAATAATATTCATCCTATCCCTTTCTCAGGCTAATCTCCTCGTCTCTGAGGACTAAGCTCGCTGAGAGCCTCCTTGTGTTGGAGGAAAAAGTTGATCAAATGGATGAGCTCGAGGCCCAACTGCATCAGTCGGAGCAAGACAGGATGGCTCATAACCAAGAAGCCGCCCAGCTTTATGATAACTTAAAGGAGCAAAGGCTAAGTCAGCTGAGCTTCAAGATACTGTGATAGTACTGCCGAATGTGAATCAGCCTTCATGGAACAAGTTAGAAACTTGGAAGCCGGTTTGCGTTACAAAACCGAGGAGGCCACTACTACCGAGGAGAGGAGGGCCAAAATGGAAGAGACGCTTAAGAGAGTCATGGAGCAAAACCGGCTGCACTCAACCACCAATGTTGAGCTTGATTCCAAACTCAACGCGATAACAGCTAAAAATGAAGAGCTACGGGCATAAATTAACAAATTCCAAGCAAAACTCCAGAAACAAGAAGACTCCCTTTTCTTTGATAAAACCTACGCCATGTACCATATGAAGAGGAAGACATTGGAGGAGGCCAAAGAAGGCATTGCCAATATGGATGACTGCATTGCCCAGTCCAGGAGATTTTTTAACTGCTAGCGAGAATCTTCGTTCTCGGCCTGCTGCCACTGACTCCTCAAATAATAGCTCTTATTATTCGGGAACCAAAGGGGAGACCAAAGAGGATGAAGGTCGCGAACCAGCACTGGAACAACCTTCTTCCACTGGGGAGAATGAAGACCCTTCTCTCCCTTCGGGTTCTGGTGGCACAGAATAACGTAAAAACTTTTCCTTTTATCTTTTGTAATTATGCCAAAACCTTTTACTAGGTTTAACACTTTAATAAATAAAAGAGCCTTTTGCTTAAGTGTTTTTTCAAAAAATATTCTTCTTACATTTAGTTGATAAAGCTTCGGGTATAATTTTGCATCTGATAGCTTTCGATTCCAGGCACAAACACTTCGGGAATCTACCCTTTACTGTGAGGGTTTCATAAGAGAGGGCCCTTATGTTTACGGTGCTCTTGAAGAGGACGTCTTCTATTCATTACGGCACAAGCATTTGAAGTTTTCGTTAACTCTCAAATGATAAAATGAAATGACTTATCATTCGGACAAGAAATAGGATAAAAACAAAAGGACTTCGATTTGTTCCTTTTATCTTCAAAAGTACACTTACATAAGCATTCATCTGCTAAGTAAATAAAGCTTCCAATATATGTGGCAAACTTGTACAACTTATTTCTACGGAGCTGATCATGCAGTCCTCGATCCCGATAAGACATTTATCTCGTTTCTAAAGTCCCCGATTTTGGTGTCGCTCTTGGTTCCGTATCATGTATTATTCTCCTCCCAGTAGTCGAATGCTAAGTATGAGAATTTGAACATTGGAAGTCTTGCATTCATCGAAGGCCCTTCCCTTCATTTTATATTGCTGCCTCATCGGTGGAGACAACTTGTGAATCATTAAATAATTTGTTTGAGTTTTGGGAGGCGAGATTTTTCGTCGAAGCAAAGATTATTTAACCATCCACAAGTTTTTTGCCACACAAGCTCATGGTCGTCGATCCCATCTACGGGGGGGGGGGGNNAGGGGGGGACTTTTAGTGCCTTGATATCATAGGTCTTTCGTCGATGATCCTTCCTTTGTAGTATGCTTTACATCGCTGCCTCATTAAAAACCTTGCCAGAAAAACCCTATTGGGAAAAAAACTGGACGAAGGAAAAAAGAGTACAACACATACTTTCAGTGCCAGCAAGGATCTTCAGCAATAGTACCTTTTGAGGTGAGTCACGTTCTAATTGTCCGGCAATTTGACTCCGTCTTGATTTTCCAATTCGTATGAGCCTTTACCGGTTATAGCTGAACTCCGGTAAGTCCTTCCCATTTTGGCCCCAGCTTCCTGGCATTGACTTCTGGATTGCTTTGAGTAACTTTCAACCAGATCTCTAACTTTGAAATATCGAAGGTTTGCCCAGCGATTATAATACCTTTTCATCCTTTGTTGTTGAGCTACCATCCTCATATATGCCAGATCCCGATGCTTTCAAGCAAGTCTAGCTTCACCAGCAGCGGTTCATTTTATGCCTTTTTCTCTCATTCGGGAAAACCTCAAAGTCGGCTCCCCCACTTCCATCGATATTAGAGCCTCCGAGCCTTATACGAGCAAAAAAGGGTGTTTCACCTATGCTCGACTTCGCCATGGTCCAGTATGCCATAAAACACCGATAGCTCATCCGACCACTTGCCCTTAGTATCTTCTAACTTCTTTTTAAGGTTTTGAATAATTACCTTGTTAGTTGACTCCGCCTGTCCGTTAGCACTCGGGTGGTACGGTGAAGAAGTAATTCATTTGATCTTCAACCCATGTAAGAACTTTGTGACTCTTGAACCTATGAATTGCGGCACGTTGTCACAAGCAATCCCTTTTGGTATTCCAAACCAACAGATTGTGTGGTCCCATATGAAGTCAACCACCTCGCGTTCCTCGATCTTTTGGTAAGGACCAGCTTCAACCCATTTAGTGAAATAATCAGTTAAAACTAAAAGGAAGCTTACCTTCATGGGGCCTGGTGGTAAAGGACAACCTATGTCCATTCTCCATTTCATGAATAGCCACGGGGACACCACCAAATGCAAAAGTTCTACTAGTTGATGCACTAAATGTGCATGACGTCGACATTTGTCGCTCTTTTGAACGAATGTTTTTGCATCCTGTTCCATCTGGGGCCAATATTAGCCAGCTCTGACTAACTTGAGAACCAATGAGTCTATACCGGAATGGTTTCCGTAGAACCCTTCATGGACCTCCCTCATCATGTAGTCAACCTCCGAGGCTCCCAAACACCAAGACAGTGTCCTTAGAACGACCTTCTGTATAATTGTCCATCAACAAGACAGTAACGAGCTGTTTTGGTTCGTAGTACCCAAGACGCTCTTGGGTCCTCAGGTAATTTACCATGTCTAAGATATTCCATGAAGTCGTTCCTCCAGTCCCAAATTAAGTTGGTTGAATTTACTTCCCAGTAGTGGTCCATATCCAACACTGAATATATCAATTGGACGACCGTACCGGAATCAGATCATTTCTTTTTTTGTGGATGAACCCAGATTAGCCAATGTGTCTGCCTCCACATTTTCCTCCCTTGGAATGTGGACGATTGACCATTCTTTGAATCGTGCGAGTAATGCCTGAACCTTGTTCAAGTTTTGTTGCATGCGCTCCTCCTTTGTGTCGAAAATCCCATACACTTGGTTTACCACCAGCTAGGAGTCGCACTTTATCTCGGTGACCTCGAAACCTAGTACCCGAGCTAGTTCAAGCCCTGCAACCAATGCCTCATACTCGGCTTCATTGTTAGTTAACTGTACAGTTCTAATGGCCTGTCTTAGGGTTTCCCCTGAGGGCTTGATTAGAACTACCCCGAGATCAGACCCTTTTACGTTGGAGGCTCCAACCGTAAAAAGGTCCAAACTCCCAATGTCGTTCTCTACACCAGCACTGCTTCCTTAGTAGCCAAAGACATTAGTCCCGGAATGAAATCGGCCACGAAGTCGGCCAAAACCTATGACTTGATTGCAGTCCTTGGTTTATATTAAATGTCAAATTTGCTAACATCAACTGCACATTTAGCTAAATGGCCTGACAACTCAGGCTTATGGAGGACATTCCTTAAGGGAATGGTTGTCACAACGGCTATTGGGTGACAGTGAAAATAAGGCCTAAACTTTTGAGAGGCAATTACGAGAGCTAAGGCCAGCTTTTCAAGGTGCGTTATAACGAGTCTCCGATACTGATAATATTTTGCTAACATAATAAACATGAATTGCGTACCTTCTTCTTTTCGGACCAAAATGGCACTTACTGCTACTTCCGATACCGCCAAATAAATTAGCAGTTGTTCGCCTTCCCTTGGTCTTGACAACAACGGGGGACTGGATAACTACCTTTTTAGGTTCTTTAGTGCCTGCTGGTATTCCAAAGTCCGTACGAAGTCATTATTCTTTTTCAAAAGTGAGAAGAAGTGGTGGAATATTTCCGAGGACCTTGAGATAAATCTGCTGAGAGCCGCCAACCTACCGATCAGCCTCTATACTTCCTTCATACTTATTAACTGGTCCGAGATGTCCTTGATGGCTTTGATTTTTTCAGTGTTTACCTCGATCCCTCTATGCGATACCAAAAAACCCAAAAATTTGCCGGAGCCAACCCCGAAGGCACACTTCTCCGGGTTGTATGATATTGGCTGAACTCCCTCAATCGACCAAAACACGCTTAATTTTGAAATCTAAGACATCAAGTAAAATTATTTGCGTGTCATTGTTGGTGGGAGAAGTCCATCAGCATCTTCTTCCGTGAAGGTGATTGGCGGAATACATACGGAGACACCTAAAGTTGGCACCATTTTTTATTTAGACACTTAAATTGGGCCTCTTTCCATCTGAACTCATTTCGTAGGCATATAATATACCAATTAGACACGTTTTGTGCAGGTGGCATATAGCGTGAGTTACATCCCATTTAAGCGCGTGAGAAGAAATTTTTCCTTACCCAAGTAGACACGTAACGGTAACATCTGTGAAGTAAATATCTCTCTATTTAAACCCTAATCCCTTTCCCAATTGTTAAAAATCCAATTTTGCGGCTCCATCACTTCTCCTTCTCTTCTTGGTGTCAATTATTTTCGTCTCTTCTCTTCTTTTTCTCGTTTTTATTGTTACCGAGTTTACTTTTCTTCTCTTCTTTCTCTGGTTTCTGTTGTTGCTGAGTTTATTAAGGTCGAAACTTAGATAATATCCATTAATGTCGAACTTATCAAAATCGATGAACTCGTCAATGTCACCTTGCGCTGCCGCTCGAATTTGTAAGTGTGGTGTTTCTCCAAAATTTAATACTTCATGGACCCAACTAAACCCAGGTCGTAGTTTTTTGCTTGCAAAATTGGAAAAGTAAATTTTTTGTTCTTAATTGTATCTTGTTTTATTAATTATTTTCTTTGATAATAACTGATCAAATGTGTTTGTGATTTTTGTAGAAAAAGGGTGGATGTGATTATTTCTGTTGGTATGATGATGAGATGCCTACTCAAACAAAGAAAATAATTTGGGGTTTATTAAAGAGAGTCAAAGCTTTTGAAGAGGAGAAATTTCGAGCAAAAAGAAGACTGATCTTTTTGACCGTTGTTGTAGTATTGTTGCTCGTTTTATGGAAACTGTAGGGCTGATGTCCGGGTGTGATCTTTAGGTGTTGTTGCTGATGTCTTTAGATGTTGGTGCATTCCTGTGTTTTGATGTGGTTTGCAGATTAGTTTGGTTGTTTTAGGTGTTGTTGGTTGTTTTAGGTGTTGTTGCTGCAGCACTTTAGTAATCTTAGTACTGCGATGTAATATTGTATTTTGAAAGTAATAAATATTTCAGCTGCTGTTGCTACACTAATTTTTTTGCACAGTTGACTTTTGTTAAAGTGTTGAAGATTGTTGCACTATGTTCTACTAAGAAAGTTGGCATAAGAAAGTACATCACAAAGTTATCAAGCTTATCTAAGATTGTTGCTTGAAGCATTTGGTTAGGTACACTCAGTCCAAACAGAAAAGCATCAATTATAGGGTGTGTGCCCAAAAAAGAACAAGGTGTCGGCAATTGTGCATATTACAGCCCAATGGATGTTAGTTGTACTCCCTGTGACTACATAACCTAGTGCCAAAATAAACAATGCACCAATATTATTGATTACTACTACGTAACATTGACACAAAGAAATGATCCTTACCAAGTTTAATAAGAACATGAAGATTACACAACTGAATGGAATCATAAGAGTTTAGTTCTTCAAAAACTAGATCCCAAAATATAATAGTTTGTTGCTACCTTAGAGTCAAGAATAGACCTTAACTATAGATAATTTTTTGCTGCTACATAATCATATAGTCAAAAAATAAGTTCCTAAGATACTACTTCTTGCTGAAGTTTGCCTTCATCTGCTGCAACTGGGAAGTTGTGACAGCATCATGACCCTTCCACCTCAAGCCTCTAGCCTTGAAACCAAGGTCTATTTCTGTTGGAGCTGCACTCTTATAAGTTGAACCACTTGCAAGAACTCTTTGGCTTGATGTTCCGGGCTGTAGTTTGCCAAATAATGAAGTACAATCAGTAAGTTATTCTAAGTCATATTATAGATGAAATATGTATGAATATATACATTTAGTATTTGAGTTCCACTTGCAGCTGTGTAGATGCCAAATCCAACATTTTTGGACCTTTTTTCTCCTCCTTTTTCAGAAACTTCTTTACCTGCACCCCTTTCTCTCTTTTGGACAGTAGTTCCTTGTTGACTACCTAATCCTCTTCTAGCAGGCCTGCACGAATCTGTTGAAATTGGTGGTGGTTGACTTGAGCTTCTAGCTTCATGAACCCTTCTAACTCTTATTGTATCATCACAAACAGAGTTTGAGGTTGTAGGTTGACTTGAGCTTCTTGCTGCAGCAGGTTGGCTTGCTCCTTGTGAGCTTTGGCTACCTTGCTATGAAGGCATCCAATTTTCAGCCCGCACGACATTGAGCAACAGTAAACCTTTGACAATGACAATGACAATGACAAAGGTGCATATGAACAGTGATATAGTAAAGATACAGAATAATTTACCTTACAATATCTTTTGTTATGTCCTTCTTTATGGCACTTGGAACATGTCATTTTCACTCCATACTTGGACAACTTTCCATATTTCTTTTTTGGTTCATCTTTGCCTTTTCTTCTATTCCTCTGAGGTCTACCAGGCATGGTTTTAGGTTTGGGAGGCTCTATCTTTGGATTGTTGATTTCATGCCACAGCTTCATATTTGTCATAGGCTGGATGAAATACTTGTATGCTTTTAAGAAGGTAGCCCTCTTATACCGATGCTCCGCTGCCTGTTCAGGTTCTTCATTTATATGATAGTATGCAAAAACAGCATGTTGGCATGGAATACCTCTCAACTGCCAAGCTCTACAAGTGCATACCTTATCAGTCAGATTAACTACATGCTTATGCAGTCCTTCTCCAGTCTCAAACCCAACATCAGCATTCCAAAAGATAGTAAATTTTCTAGCAAGCTCTTTGTTATCCTCTAACAGAAGCCTAGCCATAGGTAATATATCAGATATCCAAGTATCAACAAATTTCAATATATCTGCTTGCCTAGTCATTATTTTCCTCCTAATCTCCTCCAACATAGTTATAATTGATTTATGCGTAGAAGCTAAAATCCATGAATTAAAGGTCTCACACATATTATTTTCAAAAACATTGCACTTGGAATGCACTTCAAAATATGCTCTAACCCATGACTTTCCTGGATAACATATCAAATCCTTACAAATATCCTTACCAAGTTTGTCCATTTTGTGAAGCTCCTCCTTAAACTTAACTTCCTAACTAGCTTTAGAGCACCTCCAAAATTGTTTTCTCCTTTCTTCTCCTTTCCATTTTTTATGCCAATTAGACCAGATGTGCCTAGCATACATTCTAAATTCAGCATTGGGTAAAATTTCCTTCAAAACTGCAGCAAAACCCTACACAATAATGAATTCACATAACTGCTGCAATTTAAGAAATAGGAGTAGAAATTAAGGGGAAGCATCTGCCAATGCCAACTGGGGTTTGGAAGGGGGAAGCACACAAATTAGGAGCAGAAACTAAGAATGAAACAAATTAGTCAGATTACTTAACAGCAAATCAAATGTACATAGCCAGAAAATTAAGAGAAGCTTACAATGAATAATTTAGTGAAGTGAGGGGGATTACCTTTTGCATATCTCCCATCACAGTCAATCCTTCTCCAGTTTCTAAGTGCAAATCATCGTTCAAGTAGTTGATGAAAAAACTCCAACTATGCTTTGTCTCTTAGTCCACAACTGCCCATGCTATAGGAAACATTTGTTGATTTCCATTCTTGCCAACAGCAACTAGAAGCTCACCTTTACAATCACCCTTTAAGAAACAACCATCAAAACCTATGATTCTCCTACTCCTTCTAACAAACCTTTCTTCAATGCATAAAAGCACACATAAAAGTAAACAAAGAGATTTTTTCCTGGCTCAGTTTCACTGTCCATCCTTACCCAACATGAGCTACAAGGATTGGTTTGTTTTATCATATCAGCATAATCACATAACCTTGCAAACTCCATATTATAATCACCCATGGACTCTCTGAGAATATGCAGTTTAGCCCTATAACAAATTGTCTTGCCAACATACAATCCTAGCTTGTCCCTGCACAACTCCTCTATTTCCCATATCCTTATGTGGGGCTGCTTAGTTATTTCATCTTTGAATTTCTCTGCAATAAACTGTGAAGTACACAACTTATTCTTGTTTGAAGTATCACATTTGTGTACTGGGTAGTAGTTATTTACTTTAAAATCATCATAATCTCTATCAATACAAGCATAACATACCCATTTGCATCTCTTTGATTTACACTTAGCCCTCACCCTATGTGGTTCATTTGGTCTCAATTTAATATGCACCTTGTACTTAATTGCATAATTTGCTAATGCTTTTCGAAACTATATAGCATTCTCAAAAATGGTCCCAAGTTCAAATATAGTAACTTCACAATCCTCTGTCAATACCTGCTTCTCCTAGTGGTATTTCCTCTGTTGCAATTGATTTTTTCCTCTGCTTACCCTGCCTCTTGCTCCTCATTTTAGCCCTTAAATCTCAATTCATCATCAACCTCTAAATCATCTTCTTCAGGAAGAACATCTGCTTGTGAATCACTACTGTCAACATGTGATTGCACTCCATTGTCATCAACATTATGATCTTTTTCATCACTATTATGAGTTGGTTCAGCGCCATTCAAATTTGATTGAGCATCATTGAGATCTGAGATGTTTTATAACTCTTCCTCAGGTGGCTCAATAGGTTCTTCAGTATTTATATTACTCCCAGGTGTTGACCTAGATTTAAATTGGTCATTACCACCACCACCTACCTCTATCCCACATAAAAGACCAACTGCGTTTTAGAGTACTTTAGGCTGACTCACCACATGAGGCAAATAAACATCCACAACATCACCATGTTGTAAATCTTTCACAAATTCAAATAATTGAAAATCAGATACGACTTTGATAAATTCACCATTTTTTTCTTTTGACAAGAAAACCCTTCGACAGCTGCATACCCTAGGTTTTTAGCACAAGCGGACAACTCAACAACACTGAAATGGTCTTTATCGATAGTAACAGAAAAAACATCTAATTCCCCTTTGTATATTGGGGCAGGTTCTTCGATAAATGTACCCCCATGGTGAAAACGAGTTAAAATATAGTCATCCATAATATTCCCTTACATAAAATACCAAGGGACCAGCACAAAGGAAAACCCCAAAAAAAAAACCTAGCTTTACCAAAAATTAAAAAAAAAAAGCCCTAACTGCAGCAATAGAAAATAAGGAGAGATTGGACCTTTAAGTGTTGTAAATACCGTAAGAGATCAGTAGAAAATAGTAGATTCCAACACCATTGATGAAAAGAAGAAGAAGCTTGTTAAGTAACGGTGGATTCTTTCTTTGTTTTCATCGATGGAAAAGGAACAGGGATAATTTTGTTTAGATCGTTTGTTTATTTGTGTTATTGATTGGAAATAAGACTATATAGGTAAAGTGGACAAATAAATGATGTGGCACGATTTTAATGGTTATTTTTTCCACGTAGACGGAGATTGCAGACACGCGCTTGGTGAATTCATAAGCCTGCACAAAACGTGTCTAATTGGTATATTATATGCCTACGAAATGAGTTCAGATGGAAAGAGGCCTAGTTTAAGTGTCTAAATGAAAAATGGTGCTAATTTTAGGTATCTCCGTATGTATTACGCCAAGGTGATTTCATCTTCTGAGACCTCCTAAATCTTCTTGCCGTGAGTCACTAATATTTTTGTCTTTTTTGCTGCCGAAAATGTCACCCATTGACCTCGCTCCCTCTGAAGATCATGTTGATTGTCATCCAGGGTGACCCTGCTGTTGTTTTTTATGGTTTCGCGTTGTCGTGGCTTCTACCATAATTGTTTTTGGCGAGGTCACTTAAGAACTCTCTAATATGGCCATTTTTAGCAACGTCGCCACCTCCTCGCTAAGATGTCGACAGTCCCCAATTCTATGGCCATGAGTCCCATGGAATTCACACCACAAACTAGGATCCCTTTGGCTATGGTCCAATAGGATTGGTTTCGAAAACCATGCTATATTGATATTCCTCATCGCCGACACCAATTCTACAAGGCTGATGTTAAAGTTGTAGTCAGATAACCTGGGATACACGGGATCTCGAGATCCTGGCACCTCCTTTTCTTGCAACGACTTGTTATTCCGGCCACGATCCATCCTTCTATTAGAAGAAAACCTATCCGACGACTAAAATCTTTTACTGTTACCCCTATCGGTCCTCTCGTACGGTAGAAAACGACCCCAATAATACCTCTGATCTATATCAAAGTCATTTTTAATCTTATCCTGATTTTTATCGCGACCTCATCTATTGGACGACACCAAAGAACCAAGTTGATTGTCCTCTATTCTTATCTTCGACTCGTAGCGCTTACTGACATCTGCCATGTGGTTTCCTAGAACTCGATCAAACTCTCCTTCAGTTTTCGAGAGGTATCGAAAATTAGTGGATTTAGACCCAAGGTGAATGCCTTGGCTACACACTCATCCCGAACTGCTAGTAGCAGCATTCTTTCCTTCTGGAAGCGAATTACAAAGTCCCGTAGCAGCTTAGATTCTCCTTAAAATTCTAAATATATCTGCCTTTTTGGAATGGACCATTCTTGCTCCAACGTAGGCTTGATGAATGAATATACAAGCATTTCAAAAGAATCGATTGAATGTTATGGTAAGAGGAAATACCATGTCAGGGCTTCCTTCGTGAGGGTTTCGCCAAACTTCTTTAACAAAACCGACTCGATCTCGTGTTGAGTCAAGTCATTTCCTTTCACTGCCATGGTGTAGTTCGTGATATGCATATTTGGGTCCGACGTCCTATCATACTTTGGTATATCTTGCATTTTGAACCTCTTCGGGATCAACTCTAGTGACGCACTTGGTTTGTACAGCAATTGCGTATACGTTTCTGAGTCTAGACCCCTTTAACACCAGCGGCGTGCCCGGAATCTAATCCATCCGTGCATGAAACTCCATTGTGTTCTGGTCCATTCTTTTATTTATCTCTTTCATGAATCTCATGAGCTCGGCTTTGAAAGGATCATTTAAGTTGTTATTCCCAGATCCGCTTTCGGTCCCCCCTCCCCCCCTGGCTTCATCGAAATCGACTTCATCCTTTGGGGTTTTGTTATCGTTTCTTCGAGTCGTCTGATTTGCGAGGACACTGGGATGAACCAAAGCTCTTTCGTGGGCATTATTGGAAGCACCCGACAAAGATTGTGTTAATTCTGTCATCAACCGATCTTGCCTTATGAGGTGAACCATGATTGCTCTTTGTTGTTCTCTCAAGACTTTGACAATTTCAACAACGTGTTCATCCACCGCATCATCAGGAGTTTGGCCCCACACATGCCGAGGGTACTGACCTTCACAAACCGGGGTTGTTTCATCCCCTCTGTTGCGGGTCTTGCTGATTGAGTCATCGCGCTGGAATTCCCCTTCTCGTTCATCATGTGCTCCAACGTTGTAAGTATTGTTGACATTGTCAGTTGCCATATTTGATTTTAACTAGGGAAAGAATCAAAAATTTGTTAGTAAAAACGAATGGACCAAAGCAACAACGCGACTATCTATGCCCCACGGTGTGCGCCAAACTGTATACCCGTAAAATGGTACTATTGAATTTATAGCATGGTTTATAGACAAGTAAATTGATTTGGTCCAAAACTGATAAAGATATAGGAACAAAAATAAGATTAATGACTGAAATTAAAGAAGTTGACAAGCCTGACTCTGAGCTTAGTCTTTCCGGGAGCAAAAGTAAAAGCAATGAAAAAACTCTTTAGATCGAGCGTAAAATATTAGATTATAACTTTTGTGTGTAGAATGTTTCATGTGCTACAATAGTTGTTAATCCTACTATTTATAGTTATACTTAGGGAGACAAGATTCTAAAATCAAGCTCCTCTTGAATGAGAATAAAAACGCATTGATGGGTGCATAATGGCTAGTTTTAATGCAGATAATCTCTGTAACAGTTGCTCATTAAATGTAATCTGATGTCAAGACTTCGAATCTTTATCATCGAATATGCTTCCTTTAGAATCCATCTTGTACCGGTTACACTTCGTACCCAGTGCCAATTATTCGCGGACTCATCTTTTGCATGTGTTCGTTCCACGTATCACCTCGCCATTTGACATGGAAAGATTGGTGAAAATAATAAATAGTACTAAGGCAGGGGTTTGGAGAGGAGGAAATTGAGTCAACTTTTATATATTATCAGGATCAATTAAATTAGTTTTCAGGATTAAACTTACAGACACTAATGAACAAATATTATTTTAATATCGGTTATTTAACCTGTTACAACAAGGTTGCTTGCCTAATTTTTAGAAAATAATTAATTATTCTAATTGTTCGAAATAATTAATTGTAAATATTTTTTAAATGATCTAATAATAAAAAAAATTATACAATTAATGCATAACAATTAACTTAAATTTAGAAATAAAGAAGAAAAACTGGACATATGGTGAATCCATTAAGAATCACGAGAATCTGTAACCTTGTAATATGTACTGATATGTTGATACTTCACTTTCTCAATTCATTCATTCACTCACAATTAATTCCTCTCTTCTTCCCTTTTGTTTTTGGGTCTCTTACTTTCTTAAGTTATAAACACCAATTATCGTTATTTTCCCACTATATTTATATGACAAAGTTAATCAGCCTGAAGTCGGTGATAATGATGATGGTGCTTTTCTTTTATTTCTGGAAAGTTTTTTTCTTGGTGCTTTCTTGTTTTAATAAATAATTGCCTTTATTTGCCCAACTGCATCCTTGTTTGTCACATATATCTCTACTTTTAAATACCGACTTGATTTAACATACTTGGTCCCCCACCCCACCTCTTAAAGAGAAGCCGGGATATGCAAAAAATATTCGTAAGTGATATCATTTGAAAACATAAATAAATAAATAAATAAATAAATAAGTTACTATAACGATAAGTGGTGTCATTTTTTATATTATTCCTATTTGTTAATTATTTTGTTTATTGCTATGCGATATCTCAGTGAAAAAATTTGTCTAGGTTAATATCTGTCCCAGGAGGCCAACATTACTTTTATGTATCAAAATGTCTTTTATAATCACTGGTTAATAGTGAGTTAATTCCTATTATTAGCAACCAAATATGAAGTCAACCTGTTGAATTAGGACACGTGACAATTTACTAGTACAAATTATATTAATGCATACATAGACGAATTGAATTTATGATTTAAAATTTGTTGCATTCAGTATTTACAAAACCAAATACACTTTCAAAATTAGGGGTTCAAAATTTATATATTTTCTTATAAAATAGTGATTCTCACACACATATAATATATATATATATATATATAAATATATATAATATATATATATATATATATATATATATATATATATATTATAATATATATATAATATATATATATATATTTATATTAATATATATATATATATATATATATATATATATATATTCGATAATGAAAATATTAAGTTCAATTTAAACCCATTAACCATATGCTATATTCGCCAAAGCGTAAACATTATGGTTGGAGCAAAAAAATCGATTTCTCCCATAACCTAACACGTAGATATATTAATTCGCAATAAAAGTATATATGGTGGTCCTGATCTTAACAAAGTTTTCGTTATGCCTACGTGCTACGTCTAATAATCGGGTTTAGCTTCACTCTCGTGTATCATGCAAAAAACATTTATTAGTGTATAGTGCAGTGCTCATCCAATTCATTATGGTGGCTGTATATAGTAGGTTTACAACTTCACATTAAAGATAAAGTAGCATTTTGATGAGTGTAGAAACTTTAAACATGCATGCATGTTCTTATGAAGAGACAGGAAATCTCCTTATTCCATTTTTAATACTGAAAAAAGTAATGATCTAAAAATTGACCTCTCACGACTTAAATTTCAACCAATTCGGATCGTGATGGCGCCTAACACCGTTTGCTAGACCAGCCAACACACAACAGTAAAATACGAAGGAACTGCAATAAATGACTAATAGCAAGATAATAATAAAGCATAAAAGAAATTCAAAGATATATATGATAAGTCTAAAACCAACATCTGATGCAAACCATCTGAAGATGTGGAGTCACAAGTACAATATGCTAATTTCTCATCCGCAAATCAATCCTTCCCATAGGTTCTTTTCTCAAAGAATAAAGAATTGAAGGAGGGAATCTTAATAGAATTTGAAAAAGCAAACGACAAGTCGTAGGCAATAAAATATGAAAAATATATTTATTTTTCACATTTTTTATGATGTTGTTACTATCTCTATGGTTTCTGTTGACGATACTGATGAATTGTCTCTTCTTATTTTATCTTCATCTTCCTGAGTCGAGGGTCTATCAATAATAGCCTCTCTTGCCCATCGAGATAGGGGTAAGGTCTACGTACACACTACCCTCCCAGACCCCACTTTATAGGATTTTACTGGGTCTTTGTTGTTGTTGTTGTTGCTGCTGTTGTTGTTGTTGTATTTATTTTTCATATTTCTAAGCTAAGATTAAACAAAAGGATTCTCAAATAAAAGTGCTAATGATACAACCGGTCCATAAATTGTTAAAGCTTCTGAGCTTCTAGAGTTTATTACTTACATCGTTTGAAAGAAAATACAACATTGTCTGAAAAATAGAAACAGTACAATAGAAAAGTAAGAAGATGACTCAAGGCATGTGCACGGAATGTAACTCTACCTTGAATCACCTGCCTGGTATCTGCTAAGCACCTCTCCGGACTCTGCTGGTACTGATATCTGGATCTGCACAAGAAATGCAGAAGTGTAGTATGAGTACAACCGACCCAATGTACTCTGTAAGTGTCGAGCCTAATCTCGATGAGGTAGTGACGAGGCTAAGACAAGACACCTATAATGAACATGTGCTTCGTGCTTTTCACTCTTCCTCACCAAGAAACAACAACAAGCTTAGGTATCAAGCAAGGTGGGAAGCAAAATTTAACCTCGACAATAGTGTTAGAATAAGCAAACTCAACCTTCAATATCACAACAAATTCAACATAAGCAATAAACTCGAATGCGAATATCCAAGAATAAATGATCTATCTAAGGCATGAAAAGCATTGAAACAACATGGTACAAATAACGCAAATTTCACCCGCATGCTTTAATCTATGATAGCGCATATACACTCGTCACTAGCATATACGTCGTCCCCACATATAATTTACGTAACAAATGGACCAAACAAGTCCTAATTCCCTCAAGTCAAAGTTAACCACGACATTTACCTCTTTTCGGAATCAAATCAATAATCAACCATGGCTATTCCTTTAGAACAAGCCTCCAAACCAATCGAATCTAGCCAAATATAGTTAAACAATTCGAAACAAACTTTAGAAACTACCCATGAGTGAAAAAATTTCAATATTTAATAAAATTAAAAAAGTCAACAAAAGTCAACTCCGGACCCGCTTGGTCAAAATCCGAGATTCGGACCAAATTCTGATTATCCATTCACCACTGAGCCAGGATACGTAAACTATTTCGAAATCCAACCTCAATTCGAGGTCTGAATCTAAATTTTACCAATTCCTAAATTCTACCCAAGACCCCCCAATTTCTACTTTGAAACTACCAAATTTAAGTATAAATCAATGGGTATTTATGAAAATACGTCAAAAGTAGCTGAAAGGCACTAACCAATGAAGTTGGGATGAAAATATCTGTCACGACCCGAAATTCACTAAGGGTCGTGATGGCGTCGGACACCGCTGTCAGGCAAGCCAACTATAAATATTTAATTAAATTCTCGTTTAAATAATTATGTAAACTATGATTTTCCTTCAATTTGGCTAGTAAAAGATAATCTTTACAAAATAAATAAAAGAATATTTAGAAGTTAATACAGAATACCCCATAATCATCCCAGAACCCGGTGTCACAACTGCATGAGCAGTTTCTAGGAAATAATGTGATACAACAACTGTCCGGAATACAAATTGGACAGAAAAGAAAATATAGTACAATACTCTGAAGGAGACTCTGCTGGCTGCGGGTCGTCTCGAGAGGTGTAGCTCACCTAAGTCTCCGTATCAACCATGTCGCTGCGCCCAACTAGGACACTAGACATACATGTGCATATGCAACAAGAATGCACAGCAAGTGTAGTATGAGTACAATAACAACGTGTACCTAGTAAGTATCCCGTCTAACCTCGAAGAAGTAGAGACGAGAGGTCGACTTCGACACTTACTAGTGGTCCAATAATAATATATAAATAATGCGAATAATCATGGATTTATTAAAAATGGCAGTAAACTCAAGTAAGTCGAGAAACAAGTAAACATTCCTTTTTATATTTAGAAGTATCCAAATTCATAATCCATTATTTATCAATTTATCTCAGACCAGGAAGTCAATATCAATTTGTAAATCTCAAGCAAGCATTACAAGCATGCACAAATCATTCCGAGGTCGTACGATCCGATCCAACAAATATTTAAACTGTGCACTGCCAGAGGGTCGAATGGCGCGAACCATAGATGCATCTATTACCTCGCTCGCGAATCATACGTGCGACGCGGTCAAATATGAATAATAGAGTTATCCCGCTCGCGAATCATATGTGCGACGCAGGTACTTATAGATATACACATTCAAACAGTCAATTAAGAATTCATCAACAACATTTATCCAAGGAAAAGTCAATTCTCTTTTAACAATTTAAGAAAATGAGGTTTAACCCTTTTTAGAAATTCTTTTACCAATTCGATATGATTTAGGCAATTTCAGTTGTCAATAAGATTACAAATATTTCAGGTATAACATGCTTTTGAGTCCTAGACTACCCAGACTTAAACATAATAGTAGCTACGTACGGACTCTCGTCACCTCGTGCGTACGTAGCCCCCACGAATAGGAGCACATAGCCAATTATTTCACCTATGGAGACAATCCCTCTTACAAGGTTAGAAAGGAGACTTACCTCGCTCCGAAGTTTCATAACCGGCATTCCACGCCCTTGCGAAGACTCAAATTGATGCAGATCGTTCCAAAACTAGCCAATAATTATGTAAACCCATCAATACATGCTTAATTACTCATAATAATCTAATTTATAGCAATCCCTAGCCCTGATCGAAAAGTTGACAAAAACACCCTCGGGCCCACGTGTCCGGATTCCGAAATTTTTCGAAGATAAAGTTTATCCACAACCTCACGAACTCAAATATATAATTGGCTCTCAATTTCATGTCCAAAATCGTGGTCAAAATCCAAGAATACCAGTTTCCTAGGTTTTCTTCAAAATCCCAAAATTTCTACTAATTTACATGGATTTTCATGTTAAAATCTAGATATAATCCAAGTAATTAACTTGCAATAGGTGGGAATCACTTACCTTGACATGGATGATGAAAATGAAGCTCCAAAATCGCTCCTAGGTCGGCTCCCATGGAGGAAATGAGATGAAATGAGCCAAACCCATTTCTTTACACTTATACACAGCCCAGACGACTCTTCTTCGCGTTCGCGAGACCCCCATCGCGTTCGCGAAGAAGAAAATTCCCAAAAACTATTTTCCAAACTCTTCTCAGACAGCCTCTAGTATAATAGCCATAACTTTTGTACAAACTCCAAATGACGAACGGTTTACATTTCTAAAAACTAGACACAAAGGTCTACAACTTTCATTTTGGGATAATCTCCAAACTCCTTATAGATTGCAAGATATGAGCCTCCGAAGTCAGACCTGTGCAACAGAGATTTCCTTCTTCGCGAAGGATCTCTTTGCGAACGCGAAGAACAAAGTCCCTGAAGCCAAACCTTCTTCGCGAACGCGAGAGGATCCTAGCGAACGCGAAGAACAACACCAGACACCAGCATCAGCTATTGCAAAACAGTCAAAAAAGATCCGAAACCACCCCGAAACACACCCGAGGCCCCCGGGGCCCCGTCCAATCACACAAACCAGTCCCATAACATAAAACTGACCTACTCGAGGCCTCAAATCACATCAAACAACATCGAAACTATGAATCGCACCCCAATTGAAGCTTAATGAACTTTAGAACTTCAAACTTCTACATTCGATGTCGAAACCTATCAAATCACGTCCGATTGATCACAAATTTTGCACACAAGTCACATTCAACATTACGGACCTACTCCAACTTCCGGAATTGGATTCCGACCCTGATATCAAAAAGTCCACTTCCGGTCAAACTCCTCAAAAACCTTCAAATTTCTTTCTTTAGCCAAATGACTCCAAAATGACCCACGGACCTCCGAGTTCACTTTCGATCGCGCTCCCAACACCAGAATCACCATAGGGAGCTATTCCCAGACTCGGAATCCCAAATAGACATTGATAACACTGAAATGCACTTCAACCCAAACTTATGAAATTCTTCCAAAAATGCTAACTTCCACAATAGGTGCCGAAATGTTCCCGGGTCTTCCAAAACCCGATCTGGACATACGCCCAAGTCCAAAATCATCATACGAACCTGCTGGAACATTCGAATCCCGATTCCAAGGTTGTTTACTCAAAAATCCAATCTTAGTCAATTCTTTCAACTTAAAGCTTCCGAAATGAGAATTCTCTTTCCAAATCAACTCCGAACTTCCCGAAAATCAATTCCGACCATGCGTACAAGTCATAATACCTGAAGTGAAGCTGCTCATGGCCTCAAACTGCTGAACGACGCACTAGAGCTCAAAACGACCGGTCGGGTTGTTACATTCTCTCCCACTTAAACATACGTTCGTCCTCGAACGTGCTAAGAACTACGTTGGAGTTGTCCGAAATCACTGTTTTACACCTCGTGCACCTACCCGTGCTACTACAACCCAGTTGAGCACATTAGCTCGATCAATTCTGAAGATATTCCATTTTATTCAAGCAAATAAGCTTAGAGCCCAATTCCAACATCCGGAATTCTCTGCCAGGCCTACTTCCAATATATGAACACCGTATCAATCACTACACTAGGTCCCAGAACATGACTGCATGCCTTTGCTGAATTCTCGCCATGCATCACATCATTCGCAGGACCATAATAACATTCTCTGATCATATTAACCAACATTCCCTGAATCTGATGCTCACAATGCACCTTATGATATATATAAGTCTTGTTCCAACTCTTGCAATACTTCCACGACGGAAGAGATGTGTAGAAATTCATAACCAACTGCCGATTCAACAAATCATTGAGTCTATACTTCTGACAAGAACCATTACCTCATTCTGAACCAAATAATGATCTTTGCTCTTTAATATACTTCATATAATCAGACTACACTGATCCTAGACCCAATAATCTCGTCTCACCCAGTACGAACTGCTCAGGCAATAAGCCACCCCAGTCATGATCAAAAGTCCCATATGATGCCACAACGTGCCAATAGGCCACAAGCTCGAACGTGATATATAAGGAAAACGAACGCTGGAGGGACTACTCAACTCACGCAACTAATATGAACTTTCCTCAAAAAAAATGGGAAACAAAACACACAAAAACAGATATAGGGAACTGTACTCAACATCACACTGTCGCGGCGTGCAACCCGATCCAAACAACATACCCGTGACGGCGTGCCACCCGATCCACACATAAAATTCAGATAAGAAGATACACACCGAGCAGAATTGCTCATTACTACAAAATACCGTATATCGGCCACAAGCACGCTAAGTGCATAATACCATCCCTGGGGAGACAGATAGCGCCATAAGCTATAAAACTCAAGCACAACTGAAGTGCGATATATGATCTGAATCTTAAGAGCCATCCTGCTCACATAACACCATCTCTATGCGGAACCTCAACACACAAGAAATTTATCATGCCATTTTACAACTTACACGGCACAATATAACATTACATAAAATAGCCGACGACGAAATAACATGCAACGTCCGAATACTCCTCCATAAGGAGAGCTATGCTGAAATGAACACATCCGGCCTGATATAGTGCCCATATTCATATTTAAATCCATTCACAGACCTCAAGCCGATTCTGATCGTACCGAACTAAGCCAATAATCTTTCCTGGGTCCATAATAACCCCCTTTTTCCGATTGATCTCAAATTTTGCACACAAGTCACATTCGATATTACGGACCTACTCCAACTTCCGGAATTGGATTCTGACCCCGATATCAAAAAGTCCACTTCCGGTCAAACTCCTCAAAAACCTTCAAATTTCTTTCTTTAGCCAAATGACTCCAAAATGACCCACGGACCTCCGAATTCACTTTCGATCGCGCTCCCAATACCAGAATCACCATATGGAGCTATTCCCAGACTCGCAATCCCAAACAGACATTGATAACACTGAAATGCACTTCAACCCAAACTTATGAAATTCTTCCAAAAATGCTAACTTCCACAATAGGTGCCGAAATGTTCCCAGGTCTTCTAAAACCCGATCCGGACATACGCCCAAGTCCGAAATCATCATACGAACCTGCTGGAACCTTTGAATACCGATTCCGAGGTTGTTTACTCAAAAATCTAATCTTAGTCAATTCTTTCAACTTAAAACTTCCGAAATGAGAATTCTCTTTCTAAATCAACTCCGAACTTCCCAAAATTCAATTCCGACCATGCGTACAAGTCATAATACCTGAAGTGAAGCTGCGCATGGCCTCAAACTACTGAACGACGCGCTAGAGCTCAAAACGACCGGTCGGGTCGTTACAATATCTTCAAAAACATTCTCGCGAAGAGAATAAGATGTTGCTCCTCTTCCCTCTTTCTTTTCTCGTATTGCTAATCTTCCCTTCTAATGCGGGCCGGGCGGCGACGGGCGTGGGAGGAAGAAACCTAAGAGAAGGCGCTCGTCTCTTATGTCCTTTTTTTCAGTGCAACATCGGAAAGCACCATCTTTTTGTCGTCCCTGCAGCTTTCCATATGATTCTATTTATTAAAAAAAACAGAAATCTTTAAAGAATTTCTAATTAAAGAAAAGATAAGATAAGTAATTAATTTAGAATTCCCCGTCTTTAGAGAAATCCTGGATAAAAACAAGAGAAACAAGAGAATTTGGATAAGAGTAATATATAGTTAGAAGGTTCTACTACGTGCTCTAGGTTTCAAAAATGGTGAAAGAAAATGAAATACTTCTTTCCGCTTTTTATATAACTGGGCGTCAGGTGTTGTTCTAGTTTGCGAAGCACTTGTCGCATTCGTGAAGTACACATGCCAGTTGGCCCTCGTGTTCGCGAGGTCCTCATCGCATTCACGAGCTCCTTATCGCGTTCGTGAAGGCATCGCCCCAACCAAGCCTCCGTGTTCGCGTCCAGTAGGTCGCGTTCTCGATGTAGAACCATCTGCCCTCCCCAGAAATACCCAAGCCTACACGTTCGCATGAGGTCTGCCGCATTCGCGAAGGACAGTCCACCCAAAGCCTTCGGGTTCGCGAGCTTCCTCTCGTGTTCGCGTATAGCAACCTGCCACATTACCAAATTTCCCCTTCCCGATCGCGGTAGTGGCTCCGAGATCGCAAAGCACTGTGATACACCAAAAAACCAACTAACTCACCGCAAGGCCAAAAATGATCCAAAATAAATCCAAAACTCACCTGAGCTCCCCGGGCTCCAATTCGACCATTCACACAAGTGCAATAACATTATATAAACTTGCTTGTTCGCTCAAATCATCATAATAACATCAAATGTCAAGAATCAATCCTTAAAACTCAAGATTTTTCAAAGTTTGAAACTCATTTTCCAACTTTTCACATAACGCGCTGAAACGCCCTCGGGCATCTCGGGACCCAACCAAACATGCGTACAAGTCCAAAAATATCATACGGACCTACTTGAATCATCAAAATACCTATCGAGGTCGTTTACTATGAACGTTGGTCGTGGACTTTAAAGCCAAAAATCTCATTTTACTCAAATTTTCACATAAAAGCTTTTCGGAAAAAGACACGGACCACGCACGCAAGTCATATAACATTAAAAGAAGATATGAGAGGTCTCATAACACAGAAATAAAGGCTAGTACTCAAAATGACCTATCAGGTCGTCATATTCTCCACTTCTAAAAGAAACGTCCGTCCCTGAACGGACATAGAAATGTGCCTGGACTGGTAAAAAAGTATGGGTATCTACTTTGCATATCACCTCGGACTCCCATATAGCCTCCTCATTTGGCTGACCTCTCCATCGCAATTTAACAAAAGGAAAACTATTAGACCTCAACTATGAAGCTGCTAGTTTAGAATAGCTACCGGCTCTTCCTCATAGGTCAAGTTGTACCATTCTGAAGTATAAAAAATATGAATTTTCCTCATGGTACTTCCGAAGCAGAGAAACATGGAATACCTGATGTACCCCTGCTAGGCTAGAAGGCAAAGCATTCCTATAAGAAATCTCCCCAACTCTCTCTAAGATCTCAAACAGGCCAATAAACCTCAGGCTCAACTTGCCCTTCTTCCCAAACCGCATCACTCCCTTCATAGGCAACACTCGGAGAAGGACCTTCTTACCCGTCATGTAGGCCACATCTCAAATCTTCCGGTCCGTATAACTCTTTTGCCTGGACTGAGCTGTATGAAGCCGATCTCGAATCACCTCAACCTTTTCTAGAGCATCACGGACCAAATCAGTGCCCAACAATCTAGCCCCACCAGGCTCAAACCAACCGATCCGTGGATGTCATCACCTCCTATATGAGGCCTCGTATGGAGCCATCTGGATGCTTGACTGATAGTTGTTGTTGTAGGCAAACTTCGCTAGAGGTAAAAACTGATCCTACTGACCCCCAAAATCCGTAGAGCATGCCCGCAACATGTCCTCCAAAATATGAATAGTGCGCTCAGATTATCCGTCCATCTGAGGATGAAACGCGATACTCTGCTCAACCTGCATGCCCAACTCACACTGCACGGCTCTCCAAAAATGTGATGTGTACTGCGTGCCCAAGTCAGAAATAATAGAAATGGGCACACTGTGCAGGCAGATAATCTCCCGTATGTAAATCTAAGCCAGCCGCTCTGAAGAATAGGAAGTCATTACCGGAATGAAGTATGTGGACTTAGTCAACCGGTCCACAATAACCCAGACTGAGCCATACCTTCTTAAGGTATGTAGTAAGCCTACCACAAAATCCATAGTGATATGATCCCACTTCCATTCCGGTATCTCCAATCTCTACATCAAACCACCCAATTTCTGAGGCTCATACTTCACCTGTTGACAATGCAAACACCGAGAGACATGACCGACAATATCTTTCTTCATTCTCCACCACCAATAGTGCTATTTTAGGTCACGATACATCTTCGTGACACCAGGGTGAATGGAATAATGTGAACTGTGAGTTTTCTCAAGGATCAACTCTCTCAACCCATCAACATTTGGAACACAAATCCGGCCTTGAGGCTGCATAACACCATCATCTCCAATCACAACCTCCTTAGCACCGCCCTGTTGCACCGTGTCTTTCAACACCAACAAGTGAGGATCATCAAACTAGCGGGCCTTGATACACTCCAACAACGATGACTGTGCCACAACACAAGCAAGAGCCTGGCTAGGCTCTGAAACATCCAACCTCATGAACTGATTGGCCAATTCCTGAACATCCATGGCTAGTGGCCTCTCCACTGCCGGTAATATGCCAAAACTGCTCATGCTCTCAGCCTTCCTACTCAATGCATCGGCCACGTATTGGCCTTCCCCGGATGATGTAATGGTGATATCATAGTCCTTCAATAACTCTAACCATCTCCGCTGCCGCAAATTAAAATCATTATGCTTGAACAGGTGTTGGAGACTCCGACGGTCGATATAAATCTCACATGGAACTCCCTATAGATAGTGCCTCCAAATATTTAGCTCGTGAACATTGGCTACCAACTCTAAATCATGCACAGGGTAATTCTTCTCATGAACCTTCAACTAATGAAACGCGTTGGCAATCACCCTACTGTCCTACATCACTACTGCACCAAGCCAATATACGGTGCATCACAGTACACAGTGTAAGATCTCGAACATGTAGGAAACACCAACACTGGCTGTAGTCAATGCAGTCTTGGGCTTTTGAAAGCTCATCTCACACTCGTCAGACCATCTGGAAAAAGCACCCTTCTGGATCAACTTGGTTAATGGAGCTGAGATAGATGAAAACCCCTCCATGAACCGGCGATAACATCCTGCCAAACCCAAGAAGCTCCGAATCTCTGTAGCTGAAGTAGGTCTAGGCCAATTCTGAACTGCTTCAATCTTCTTAGGATCCACCTCGATTCCCTCAAAAGATACCACATGGCCCAAAAAGGCAACCGAGTCCAATCAGAAATCGCACTTCAAAAACTTGGCATATAATTGACGATCCCTCAGAGTCTGAAGTACAATCCACAGATGATGCTCATGCTCCTCTCAACTACAGGAGTAAACCAAAATATCACCAATGAAGACGATCACGAAAAAATCCAGATAAGGCTTGACACCCTGTTCATCAAATCCATTAAGGTTGCGGGGGCATTAGTCAAGCCAAATGACATTCCCAAGAACTCGTAGTGACCATACCGAGTTTGAAACCCTGTCTTAGGGACATCTGATGCCCTAAGACATCCTCATCCTCATCGATCCATCCTTCTTCTTCACAAACAACACTGGTGCACCCCAAGGCGAGGCACTAGGTCTAATGAATCTCTTGTCAAGAAAGTCCGACAACTGTTTCTTCAATTCTTTCAACTCAATTGGGGCCATACGGTTTGGTGGAATAGAATTGGGCTGAGTGCCCAGAACCAAGTCAATGCAAAAGTCAATATCTTTTTTGGGTGGCATGCCCAACAAGTCTTCAGGAAATACCTCTAGGAACTCTGTCACCACCGAAACTGAATTCATGGAAGGCACCTCGGCACTAGAATCACGAATATAAGCCAGATACGCCAGAAACCCCTTGTCGACCATATGTCGAGCCTTCACATATGAAATAACACTGCTAGTGGAGTTACCAGGAGTCCTACTCCACTCCAGTCGAGGAAACCCGGGCATGGCTAACATCACAATCTAGGCGTGACAATCCAAGATAGCATGATATGGTGGCAACCAATCCATGCCCAAAATCACATCAAAATCTACCATATCAAGTAACAAAAGGTCGACCCTAGTCTCATAGCTCCCAATAGTGACCAAACAAGAACGATAGACCCAATCTACATAATAGAATCCCCAACGGGCGCACATAAATATGAGCACTCAAAGAATCATGATACATATCCAAATATGAAGCAAAATAGGATGACATATACGAATAAGTGGAACCCGTATTAAATAAAACCGATGCAACTCTATGGCAAACTGGAATAATACATGTGATGACCACATCAGACGATTCCGCCTCAGATCTAGCTGGAAATGCATAGAAACAGGGTTAACCCCTACCTATCTGACCTTCACCTCTTGGACGGCCCCTCGCTAGCTGGTCTCTACCTCTAGCTATCTAACTCCTACCCTTAGTCGTCTAGGCAGGTGGCGGAGCAATCAGTGCCGGAACCATGTCACGGGTACCCTTCTATGGCATGCAGCTCTGTGACCTAGGGCAAAACCTCGCGACATGCCTCAGGTCCTCGCAAGTATAACAAACCCTCTGCTGATGTGATTGTTGACCCTGGAACTGACCTTAACAATCTGAATAACTACTGTGATAGCTCTAAATCGGCCGTGCACTGATGGGAGCTGAAGGTGCACAAAATGCTAGATGCTTAGGATTAGACCCATAGAAACCACGACCGCTCGAAGCCCCATGTGGTACCTGAAGCGCTAACTGAACCGTCCTGATAGGATGGCCTCTACCAAATGAACCCCTGCCTCCAGACGAGGCACCACTGAAACCACCAAATTACGAGGCTTCTTCTCAGATGCCGCCTCTTTACCCTAACCACAAATCCTCTTGATCCACGTAGCGATCTCCATAATTCGGGTGAAAGAAATATCATCTTCACTCTCTGTGGCAATTTGTAGCCTGATTCCATAAGCAAGGCCATCTATAATCCTCTGCACCCTCTCCCTCTCTGTAGGAATCAAGATAACTGCATGGTGGGATAAATTCACAAATCGGGTCTCATACTGAGTAACGCTCATGCTACCTTGTTGGAGGCGCTCAAACTGAATGAGGAAGTCTTCTCTCTAAGTGAAGGGAATGAACTTCTCCATGAATAGATGTGAGAACTAAGCCCAAGAGAGAGGGGGTGAACTTGTTGGTTTGCCCAAACATACTCCTTCCACCGCCTTTTGGCAGAGCCATACATCTGAAACACTGTGATACTGCCTAACCCCGCTTGCTAGGCAAGCCAACACAACATTAATGTGCAAAGAAAAGAAATAAATAACTGACAACTGAACAAATAATATAACATGAAAAAACTATACGATAACATAATAAGTTCTAAAACCAATATCTAACGTAAAACCACCCAAGATTTAGAGTCACAAGTACATAAGCTTCTAGTTCCAACTAAATACAAGATTTTGAAAGAAAAGCAACATTATTCGAGTAAAGTGGAAACAGTAAAATAAAGGTAAGATAATAACTCAAGGCCTATGGACGGGATGTAGCTCTACCTCAAATTACCAACGCAGTATCTGCTAAACACCTCTCATGGCTCCGCTGGTACCGATGTCAGGATCTGCACAAGAAGTGTAGAAGTGTAGTATGAGTACAACTGGCCCAATGTACTCCATAAGTGTCGAGCCTAGACTCGACGAGGTTGTGACGAGGCTAAGACAAGACACCTACAATAAACCTGTGCAGTTATATATATATATATATATATATATATATATATATAAAGAATAACAAGTAAAAAAGTCAAATGAAACAACAGAGTAGGGGCAGGTATAGTGGAGAATAGACAGAAATAGTAAATAAAGAATCATGAAGTAACTTCTTTCTAAAACCGGAAATGAAACAACCAAGTCAAAATTCACATTACCAAATATTAAGTAAAACAATGAAATCAATAAACTCGCACAGCATCACCCTTCGTGCTTTTACACTAATATTCACTATATCAGATAAATGCAAGTGCACGGCACACCCTTCGTGCTTTTATTCTCATCCTCACATCATCATAATTAAAATGCATATGTATGGCATCATCCTTCAAGCTTTAACCTCTCATGATAATTAAGCATGTGTACGGAATCACCCTTCGTCCTTTTATCCTCACATTCACTCAATCAATAATATCGATATGCAAATGAGGCACGGCAATACCTTTCGTGCTTTTCACTCTTCCACACCAAGAAACAACAACAACCCAAAGTATCAAGTAAGACGGGAAGCAAATTTCAACCTCAACAATAATGTTATAATAAGCAAACTCAACGTTCAACATCATAACAAATTCAACATAAGCAATAAACTCGAAAGCGAATAGCCAAGAATAAACAATCTATCTAAGGCATGGAAGGCATAGTAAATGATATAACATGGAACAAATAAGGAAATTCCCTCCGCATGCTTTAACCCATGACAAGGCATATACATTCGTCATGCAGCATATGCATCGTTCCCACACATAATTCACGTAGCAAATAGACCAAACAAGTCCTAATTCTCTCAAGTCAAAGTTAACCACGACACTTACCTCTTTTCGGAGTCAAATCAATAATCAACCACGGCTTTTCCTTTACAACAAGCCTCCAACCAATCGAATCTAGCCAAATATAGTTCAAACATTAGAAACAAGCTTTAGGAACTACCCACGAGTGAAAATTGTTTAATTTTTAAAGAAATCAAAAAAGTCATGAAAAATAACCCCTGACATGCTTGGTCAAAATTCGAGATTCGAACCAAATCCCGACTACCCGTTCACCTCCAAGCCCGAATATGTAATTTTTTTTAAAATACGATCTCAATGCGAGGTCTAAATCTCAATTTTATCAATTTCCTGAATTAACCCAAACTCCCAATTTCTACTTTGAAACTACTAAATTTAAGGATAAAAATCAATGGGTGTTTATGGAAATACATCAAAACTAGTTGAAAGGCACTAACCAATTATGTTGGGATGAAAATCTCTTCAAAAATCTCTCAAATCCGCATTCTAGGTTTCAAAAATAGATACAATGACATCCCATTTTGAGTTTTTCATTTAACTGGGCGTCAGGTGTCTTCGCGTTCGCGAAGCACCTGATGCGGTCGCGATGCACAGCGGCCAAAATGGCCTACGAGTTCGCGATGGCTTAGCCCTCCTGGACTTTGCGTTCGTGGTCCAAGGCACACGTTCACGTAGTTTTACTGCCCAATCTGCCCCAAGATCCCAAAAGTCGTCGCATTCGCGAGGGAACGACCGTGTTAGCAAGCCCCAGCTACTTCACGTTCGCGAGGGAACGACCATGTTCGCAACCCCCCGTTACTTCACGTTCGCGACCAAGTCCCCGTGTTCGCATAGAAGAATTTCCTCCCCAGCCCATTTCTCCTTCGCGATCGCAAAGTACAAAGTATCAGACACCAGCAAACAGCTGAAACCAGCAATTTTCTAAGTTCAAAATGGTATGTAGCCTATCCGAAACTCACCCGAGTCCCTCGGGCTCCAAACCAAACATGCATAATCGAACATCAAAATACATGAAATTCAAAGAAAACTCAAGAACTTCTATAATCACAACCAGGCGTCCGAATCCTGTCAAACCAACTCCGATTTGCACTAAATTTTGCAAACAAGTTCAAGTGGCAAAATGAACCTATACCAAGTTTCAAAACCGAAATTCGAACCGGGTAGCCATAAAACGGCCAAACCTAGGAATTTTTCAAACCTTCAATTACTAGCTTTCGACAAAACAAGTCGACTCAAGTTAGGAACTTCCGTATTCAATTCCGGGCATCGCACAATTCCAAATCACGATACGGATCCACCGGTATCAAAATACCGATCCGGGATCATTTATAGAAAATATTGACCGTAGTCTAACTCAAACTGTTTTTAAAGCCAAAAATTATATTTTCTCTAAATTTTCACTTAAAATCTTTTCAAAAAAAAACATGGACTGTGCATGGAAATCGAAAAATGCTAAATGGAGCTAATAGAGGTCTCAGAATACGGAAATAAGGATTAGTGCTCAAAATGATATATCGGGTCGTCACATGGAGCTTGATTGACACTTCGTTCATGAAAAAATCTTTTTGATGGTTTTATTTCTGTATCATGTGTTCCTTCATCTTACCGAATTGTCAATATTTTTGCAAAAGCTGTTGCCAGACCTTTTCATTGATCTTTTCTGGACAAGCTCAGAGTTCGATCGGAGGTCTCTAGCTTAAGGGGAGGTGTTGCCGGACAAAATCCTTCTACCTCCATTACTGATGAGCTTTATTCTTAAGGGGAGGTAACCTAATTTTGACGAAGGTCCTAGGTTGTCTGATTTGTGCATATTAATTTAATTGAAGATATGTGGTCTGGTTTATTCTCAAATGGATGGGCTACTTTGATGAAGACAGGTTCGTTGCATCCAACGTCTACAAAGCACCATCCATAGAGGTTCTAGATAATGATAGTAGGAGTGTGTTATGAATTTACTATGTGTATAATTTCTTTTATATTTTAATTTTATAAAGTTAGTTACAGAGTTTGGTAAGTATAAATCAGGACATTGTGGGTTTGACACACAGAAAACAATATAGAAAATTTCTCCATAATGATTTCTTTTAAATCCATTAAAGGTCGTAGATTCTAACCATAAAATAAGCCAACCACTGACCTTTGCGTCAGGATGGGTTACATATATTAGACTCTTTGAGATGTGATTTTTCTCCGTAGAAAGTAAAATTATTGTAAAAATTGTACGGGGCGCCCTATTTGGTCGCCCCCATTTAACCTATACCCATTTTTTTTTAAAAGTTTTAACTTGTACCCACTTTTTAAACAACTTCAACACCCTTTCTCCTCCTCCTTCTCCTCCTTCGTTTTCTTGTTCTTCTTCTTCTTCTTTCTTCTGCTGCTGTTGGTGCTGCTATGAAACTTAAGTTCATGGGATGATTGCCATAAGTATGTTTATCAGATTATTTAAAAATAAATTATAAATAATTACGTAAGTTAGTAGACAATAATTTGTGAATATTTCCACGTACGGGAAGTTTAAGGTCACACTTAGTGATTCTTTTCATGATAATTCTGTTCTTTTCACGTTTATTTGCTTCCAAAATTTTATGATTTAGATATTGCTGGCAATCTGATTATTTTATAGTAGTCTGATTATAACAAAACTAATGAATCCAGGACAAAAAAACTTCAGCTTATTTAGTGCTGAAGTTTTTACAAATGAACTAAATAACTTCAGCATCTTCTGCTGAAGATTTTGAACAAGCTTTATGACAAAACTAATGAATCCAGGACAAAAAAAAACTTCAGCTTATTTAGTGCTGAAGTTTTTACAAATGAACTAAATAACTTGAGCATCTTCTGCTGAAGTTTTTGACCAAGCTTTATGACAAAACTAATGAATCCAGGACAAAAAAACTTCAGCTTATTTAGTGCTGAAGTTTTTACAAATGAACTAAATAAGTTCAGCATCTTCTGCTGAAGTTTTTGAAAAGCTTATCCAGGACAAAAAAAACTTCAGCTTATTTAGTGCTGAAGTTTTCATAAATAAACTAAATAACTTCAGCATCTTCTGCTGAAGTTTTTGAAAAAGCTTAATGACAAAACTAATGAATCCAGGACAAAAAAAACTTCAACTTATTTAGTGCAATTATAAACAAAAACTTCAGCAAATAGAGAACAAAACTTCAGCTACTATGCTTAAGTTCAGCAATTACAAACAAAAACTTCAGCAAATAGAGAACAAAACTTCAGGTACTATGCTTAAATTCAGCAATTACAAACAAAAATTTCAGCAAATAGAGAACAAAACTTCAGCTACTATGCTTAAGTTCAGCAATACAAACAAAAACTTCAGCACACTTGGTTCAGCACACTTGCTACTTCAGGCCCGCCTACTAGAATGCTGAAGTTTTGCGTGATTGCCTTTGCTACTTCAGCCCCGTATGCTGAAGTTACGCGAAAAAGTGGGTACGCTTGCAATTTTTTTTGCAAAACGGGTACAAGTTATGACCCAAAAAGCGGGTATAGATGCAAATCACCCAAAAATATTTGTGCATCGGACTACTCTTGCTGCACTATTGAGACCCTAACAACTAACTAAAATTGTTTCTTATATGCTATATTAATAAGGAATTTTTACCTCCTATAGCAAAGGTTAACACCTTATTTATTTTAAATAAAATACCATTTAAAAAAATTTTATTCTATAGATACCTTTTAATGTTTATAGTAAAATGTCTAATTTTGGTTACCTCCTACCCCTAAGCCACTAAATACGCTATTCAGTTACACTATTTTCTTTCTCTCTCTAGTTTGATACATGCCATTCTCTTTCCCCATCCCCTGAAAACACGATGCTCAATCTCAAAATTCCTCTCACCCACATCATCTACATTCTCTCCGATCCCAATTTCTCCAATCCCATCGGACGTTGCTTTTTATTAGGAGAAAAGGTAGAAGAGGAGAAGGGGAATTTGTAGAGAGGTTTCAAGAATGGAAGTCCATAATGTGGCACTGCCACTCTCACGATTCGCCGGCTGTGTTGGCAAGTTGCTGATTTATGTATTTTTGTTTGTTATAAACCGAAGAGATGAATTGTAATGCTCTTTATTTCTCTTTTAGGAATTTTTTACATCACCATTTCTCGGCGGCGGATTCGCTGGAAATCAGGGTTTGTTTTTGAACAAAGACGACGGAGTTTAGGGCTGAGCAACTTGAATTTTTTGTTAATATATTTCAATGTATCTCGCTGTATTTATGTGTATTTTATTGTATTCATTGCCTTTTTTCATTGTATTTCAATGTATCTCGTTGTATTTTATTGTATTCAGTGTATCGTTGTATTCCATGAATGCATTCATATATTTCTTAATTAATATAATTTATGTATTCAGATGTATTATATAATTTCTCTGAAGATTTGTCACGCCCCGAACCTGGGCCTGAACGTAACACGACACTCGGTGCCTGACTACATGTGACCGAGCGAACCAACTGGCTGGATGAATCAACATGTGGTATCATAACATACTGAATGCGGAAGATAAACTAACACATGCTAATATACTTAAAGTCTGGATGATATAAATCAAAGTGCGGAAATACTAATACAATTCTGAAACATCTTTGTAGCCAACATAGCTTAATATGAAAAGCCTGTGACTCTGTCTAACTATTACTCTAGTCTATTGAAGCCTCTAATGAAATACTGAAAACACTGACTGTCTAAAAATACTGAGGACTGTAAGGTAATGATAATGCCCCGAAAGAACTGGGGATCACCAAATAGCTGGTACGAGAATCCTGGCGCTCTGAATCGTCAACCTGTAAATCATTACCTGCATTGTGAGATGCAGGCCCCAGGCAAAAGGGACGTCAGTACATTTGAATCACTGGTATGTAAGCAACTGAAAGAAAGAATAATAAATGCTGGAACTGAAACTAAGCTGATAACTGAGAATTGATAATTGGTACTGAAATAATAACTATTGAAACAGAAATTGAAACAATAGCTGATAACTGATAACTGAACTGATAACTGATTACTGAAATGATAGCTGATATCTGAACGGAACAAAGGAAGTAAGTATATGAATACTCCCTCTTCTGAATGATGAACAACTTGTTTATCTGAATAAGCTACGGCCTCGGGCCCAATATATATATGCACAAGCTACGGCCTCAGGCCCAAGTATACGTATAAACTACGGCCTCAGGCCCAAACATGCATAAAGCATAAACTACGGCCTCAGGCCAAACATACATAAAGCATAAACTACGGCCTCAGGCCCAAGTATGCATAAAGGATATAAACTACGGCCTCAGGCCCAAATACAGGTGTTCAACATTCAGGAACTGAGAATCAAACTGCAATACATGATAGTGAAATAATGAATCACACTGAGTTACATGATACTAAAATACTGGATCACACTGAGTTACATAATACTGGAATACTGAATAAGACTAGACCGAGACATGTATTCTTGAACTAATTATGAACACTGAAACTTCAACTGTTTATGGCATACTGAGTAATCTATACTAAGACTCCGGGGCATCAAACCCAAGTCTATATTGAATACGCACTGAGCTCACAGCATTCAGAATGAAAATGGTGAACGAGTTATGAAGCTAGAGAATAGAAGTTCGACAACTATTCAAGACCAGGCTTAACTGTATTTTTGAGGCAATTGGTAACGTCGTAAAAGAAACGTAGTGTAGGGAGAATCATTAAAATTCCCAAACATAGAGAGTTAGCCTCATATACCTTAACTTCCTGCTCTTGATCATAATACAACGTTCGCCAACCCTTTCAACTTTAATCTATATCAATACAAGTCAAAGGGATTGTATATTAGCAATAATTCTCATGTTTTGATCACTTAAGCATCTTATCGAACACTTGGTGAAAATAAAGCTTCATAGTCCTTATTAATGGTGTCTCTACACCCAATAACCCATTCTCTTGTTCCTAGATAAATTTTAAAGTCTCAAATGGTTATAATCAACATTATTCTTTATCACCCATAAGGTAAACAACACCCTCAACCAATAATCAACAATCAACATCCAAAACCTATAACCGTTCATGCTTTTCTATCAAACCCATCAACTCATATCTCATGAACTAGGATTTATAATCATTAATTCAATGATAGAATCAATTAGAGGGTGAAGATATTACCTTTTTGACGTTCAATCTTCTTGAATTCGAGTTCTAGGGTTTCTTCTGTCAACAATGATGCCCCAATCGAATATCTAATGATTTGGAGGGTTTACCCATGTTAATAAAATGTTGGGAAATTAAAATTAACTTAGAATCACCATTAGAACTTACATTGGGTGGTGGAGCGACCCTTAAGGAGTTAGGTTTTTGAAAGTTCCCCTTTATAGAGCAAGTTTTTGTGTTTTGGGGCTGTGGGGGACGAAGTAGGATTTTAAAATGACCCCTCCCCCCCCCCCTGAGCGCGCCCGTGCACCTGTAGGCCTGACCGTGCTACTGACCACGCAAAATGGCTGTAACACTGCCTCGAAAGAAGCGCGCCCGCGCTCGGGGCGCGCTCAAGGTGCGCATATTGCACACTGTTCTGTAAAATGCGCCTAACTTTTTGCCAGAGATCCGTCTGGGCTCCACAATATATTGTTGGAAAGTTATTGCAAAGGCCTACAACTTTCATGCTTTGAGGTTTCCCAAATTCCTTAAACATTTTCACTAAACCCTGCTGGAAGATAGACCTTCTGCAAACTTAGTCGATTTTGTCAAATCTTATGCACCTCACTTTCCATCTTGATTTTGAAACAACTATTTTCACCCATAATCATTCTGATGGGACTTCACATGTCCAAAATATAACCTTACTACTCCTTTAACTCATTCATACCTAAGCCGAATTTACGGGGTGTTACATTATCTCCCCCTTGGAATCATTCGTCCTCGAATGATGGTCCTGACTGTAACTTCTTCTAAATCCGGACCTTAAACGGGTCTGGTGGAAACATGAACTTTCATTAACACTTGCATACTAAACTGAATGAATACATGATTACTGAACTGTTGAGATACTGAACTGAATGGCTGCTGCATTGACCGAATATTGGTCTGCCATGGATACGTGAATACTGAACTAACATGGATATATGAATATTGGACTGTACGAATAATTTATTATTGAACTAACATCAATATTAGAGTAGTAAGATGGCATGAATATCTAAGTATTGGACTGACATGAGTAGCTGAGTACTGAACTGACATGAGTAGCTGAGTATTGAATTGACATAAGTATCTGAGTACTGAACTGACATGAGTATCTGAGTACTGGAAAACTTGAATGTTATAACATGATACATGAAATACTGGCTATACCACCGCTAATTCTGGTGGCGACTCCAACTCATAAGCTATTTGACCGATCTTTTGTAGGACTCTATATGGCCCAATATAGTAGGGACTATGCTTCCCCTTCTTCCCAAATCTCATAACGCATTTCATTGGCAAAACTTTCAGAAACACCCAATCATCAACTTGAAACTCTAGGTCTCTATGCCACACGCTCGAATAGGACTTTTGGCGGCTCTGAGTCGTCTTCAAACGCTCTTGAATCAACTTAACTTTCTCTATAGTCTGATAGACCAAATTTGGTCCCAACAACTCCTCTTCACCAACTTTGGACCAACCAATTGGCGATCTACACTTTGCCCACATAGAGTCTCGCACGTGCCATCTTGTACTAGAATGGTAGGTGTTATTATTTGCAAGGTCAATAAGGGGGTATGGAATCATCCCAATTACTTTTAACATCAAGGAAATATCCTCAACTGTTTGAATAATGCGCTCTGCCTAGCCATCTTTCTTAGGATGAAAAACTTGTGCCTAATCCTTTCTGAAATGACTTCTGAAAGTTCATTGTAAACTTAGCACCACTGTCCAAATTGACGGACGACGGAGTCCCATGCAATCAGACGATTTCCTGAATGTATAACTTGGTATAATCTTCTACTGAATCTGTAGTCTTTATTGGCAAGAAATGTGCTGGCTTGGTAAGTCAATTTACGATCATCCAATCAAATCATGCTTTTAAAATGAGCAAGATAATCCCATTATAAATTTCATATTTACCATCTCCACTCAAAATATGTGTATTCTGTGATAAAACACTAGGCTTTCTGCTGCTCGACTTTCACTTGCTGACAATTCAGACAATTGGCCGCAAAGTTTGCGACGTTCTTTTTCATGTCGTTCAACCAATAAATCTCCTTGGTCATGATGCATATTTGGGGAACCTGGATGGAAAGAATACCTGGAATTATGGGTTTCTAACATGATCTTCCCTCTTTAAGTCCATCTATGTGTAGAACACCCAATCTGTCCTGGTACCTCAAAGTACCATCATCTCCCCCTTATTCAAAAGCCACCGTCTTATACTTGTGAATCTCCTCTTTCAACCGCAATACGTAGGGATCATCAAATTGTTTCTCCTTCTCTTCGGCTACTAAGGGGAACAAGTCTTATTCTAGACAACATTTCCGTCATCTTCGGAGTCCGAAGTCAAACTCCTATCTTGGCTGGTGAACTTCTTTCACCAGAGTTATCTTATCTATCTCAATCATGAGTTACACTACCCACACTTTATCTTCTTAAGAACTTCCTGAAAACACTTATAGCATTATTGTGACCTAAGTCTTTGACCAGTACTCCGAAGACTAGAGTCTCGTGCAATGGCACTACCCTCGTGACACATAAATAGGCATGATTATATAGCTTTTCTGTGATCACTTTATCATCAATAACTAATCTCGGTGATCATTCTAATCACTTTGTGTTTCTTACACATGCTAGACATAATCCTTGTGGTAATTATACAATTTTCCCTCATTACCGAACTGATTTTCTTTTTCATATCCCATGCTAACTATTCGGCTTTCAAATCTCTAACTGCACTTACTGATGGTTTTCACATCACCCCTTAGACCAAAGGTATTATACTTGTGGATCCTTCTTTTTTTGTTGGGATCCAAATAACTTTCTTTATTTTCTGCACTTCTTTGCACTCTATGTCAATGACGACTCATCTTCCAACTTACTTCTAAGAAACTTTTCTTACTAGGAAAAACTAAATTATTCACTTAACGGAAAGCTAATTTATTCACAACTATCATACACAATCTTAATAATTTAACTCTGCTCACACTGTCAATCTTGGGGAGACCCATTTTCGATAATTCTTAAAGGCTATTCTTCTATAGTTTGTGCTCTCACTGCTAGCTGATTTTTTTCCCACTACCACTGTACTTCGGGTTTAGCTTAAACTCTCTGGGTTCTAACATACGTTTGGTATTTCAAACTGTCATCCACTCACTAGAGTTAACCTGGCTAAGTAAATCAAATTGTATCTCTACTAGCTCTGCTGAAATTTGCTAATTCACTGTATCAACTCAAACATACTAACTATTCTTTTACTAACTACCTGCTAGCGTCATGTGTTCATGTTCTGCTTTGAATAACTAAAGTGAAGCATAAGGCTATTTCTAACTTCCCTCATCATCCGACCCTATTCTATGGTCGCATACTATCCTTTTTTTCCCTAAACTATGTGCATAGATTACACTTAGGGAATTCATCTGTCTTAAACAAAATTAGAATATCTAACCCCAAACTTTCTATATAATACAAAATCATATCATACTATAAACATCCGTGGTAATCACTTAGTCACATAACCTAAGGGGGAACTGCCATATCTTTTATCTTACATCAATAGCTGCTTCTTATAGTAGCTTACTAGCGTGGTACTTCTAGTTCTAATTTGAATAAATCTAAACAACTTAAAATCATGCCCTGAAATTCAATATCGGCTGCTCTTGGTTCTCATTTTGTACATCATGTCTTCTTAGTCATATACATGAGTTGTACGANTACATCATATCTTCTAGTCATTTGCATGAGTTGTACGAGATCACATCTTTGGTAATAACAAACGTTTCTAACTCCTAGGTATTTTACCCTTAGGCTCTTTTCTTTCCAAAACTATAGTGATAATGTTAGGGTCTGACATCTGAACCATCATCATCCAACTTGTGGCTCCATTTCTAAAAATTAAATGAAGTTTGTTCTAGGAGGTAAAACACATACGAGTACACTACCATGTACAAACTTATCCTTCAAAGTATACCATCATCTGATAAATCACTTGTTGCGCCATCCGGTGAGTCTTGGTCTTAATCCAGACCTAAAATATGCGAAGATTTCGCAACAATCATTGTTACTTGCGTATTCTTTTAACACCCATAGGCATTACTATATATTCACCAGTCACCAAAATTTTGATACACTGAAAATTGGAGATCTGACAACTGAATAACTGATAACTGGTATCCTGAATAACCATAAACTTGCTAACTGAAAGATTGTATAACTGGTAACTGAGATTAACTGATAACCATAAGACATGATAATTGCTTTTGTGCTTTCTGATAAGGTTATGCTCTAATCTGTACTACTATCCATTGCATCCCACTTTTAACATCCTCTCAAGTCTCATATTTACCAACCTATACTCCATAATTATACCCCAATGGGCAATTATCATCTCTAGGACCTTAGGTTTCTCCTGCGCGTCGCTTGGGCATCCAATACGTTTGGAATTCGATAGGAAGAGAAGGTTAACTATTTCTCTAAGATTCATGGCACGATCTAGAGTAGAAAGGAGTGAGACACTCCTGGATGTCTTGGTAGTTAACCGTTTATATGAGTGGCTGGCACACACATATAAAGGAAACTCCACTAGACACGACTTCATAGACTCCCTAGGACACTTGAACCTACCAAGCTTTGTCACTCCCCGAACCTGGGCCTGGACGTAACACGGCACTCGGTTCCTGACTACACCTGACCGAGCAAACCAACTGGCTGGCTGAATCAACATGTGGTACTGTCGACGCCCCCTTTTTCCTCTTTTAAAAGGCGAAATCGGGTTTACGACATTTTGGGCGGACAACTCTATTCCTTTTGGGAATTTGGGTTTGAGATTTAGAATAGTCGCCACCTAATTAAGTACATTAGGACACCAAAAAATTTAAAAGGAAGAAGAACCAGAGAATGGGTAAGGGCTTGAAATTATCTCAGGGGAAAGGTGTTAGGCACCCCCTAAGATCCACTAGTGTGGTTCCCGGTCATGTTATAATTGTGACTTTAAAACAAATAAGCATACAAGACAACTTCCACGTAATGATTACAAGTAGGAATATATAAAGGTTAAATAAGCATGCTGGAGTCAGAAAATAGGTGGTTTCATAGTTGTTTCAAAGAATGTATAAGTGCAGAAAATAAGGATCAAATAGCGAACGCAAACAATCAGACGAAAGAAGTGAAATGGGCGGAAGTTTTAAAAGGAAACAATGCCGGAAATTCAAAGAGGTTTTAGATGACGTGAAGCAAAATACAAGGTTTAAAGAGCTGGAAACTGACAGTTTAAAGAAAACAATAACGAAAGTACATAAGGAGAAGGGGTCATAGGTTTACAAATAACATGGATCATCCACACAACACCCGGTAACCAATTATACGCGTGGTGTTATCGTGTGATCATCATATCCATGTCTACCCTTCCCACCCCGTTAAGGTATTGCAGCACGGAATAGTATCGTTACTTATTGCATGCTATTACCTATCCCGATCCTATCTATCTCGGAGGCATTGAGACCACTAATCCTAAAGGGGAGGGAGTTGGGGCCTTTCAGAAGTTTTAAAAGGATAAAAGTCTAGGCGACAAACAAAACACATAATCAAATAGGGGAGAATCAAATAGCAGTTACGGCTCACACAGGCCTCCTCACTTAAAAGCAAATACATAGCATGACTTCAAATACTGGTTAGGGTCTGAATTAAATTTAAAAGCGTTAGGACAGGTGGCTGATTTAGCATATATTTTCAGATAAGAAGTCCGAATTAGACCTGCCTGCTGGTTGTAGTTATTAAAGACTGGCAAAGTTGATTAATTACCTAAAGGTTTGCCTAGGTGAAACCTATAGGCATGATATCTGACAATGCAAAAGTATGTTGATTTTAAAGAAGGCTTGCCGGTTATAGAAAAAAATGAGTTCTGCGGATTAAACGACATTGCTACTGATTTTAAACTTGTAAACGAGCTAGACGATTCAGATTCATTAGTTATCCCTATAGGCATGCTTTCTAAACGTAATTGACTTAGAACATTTGTAAGAGTGCAGGAATCCTATAGGCATGGTTTCCAATGCAACTGAATAACTTATAGGCAGGATTTCTATATGCAGTAATGAATAACTTATAGGCAGGATTTCTATATGCAGTAATGAATAACTTATAGGCAGGATTTCTATATGCAATGATGAATAACTTATAGGCAGGATTTCTATATGCAGTGATGAATGACTTATGAACAGGATGCAATAATGAATAACTTATAGGCATGATTTCTATATGCAGTAATGAATGACTTATAATTGCAGAAGTAAACCTAAAGCATGATATCTACCCCATATGCATAACATGAAAGTCCTTCCCCCCATTTTACAATACACTCTATAAGTCATTACAAGGTTATTACAACTTGAATGAATCCAGAAAAGTGAATAAATAAAATACATCAGAAATTAAAATTCCAACCAAGGAGAGCCTAATTCAGACTCCTAGTCTGACGTATGGAATAAACCAACTTCCAAGGACCAGATTCTCCAAAGCCTTTCTCTCATTTGGGGTGTCTCAAAGTTCCAAGGAGTTTCCTGAACTCCAGGCAATGCTTACACCCCAAATATCATTGTAGAAATATAGTGTAGTGTGGAAAGGCCAGCCCTCAAATATCCAAGTTCAGAGGGAACTCAAGGTTCCCAAAGCAAGGTGTTGCGACCAAAAACACTCACGGAAGTGCGCGTGATCGTCAAGTAATAAAGTAGTGAGTAGAGTATCGTTCCTACGAAGACTTATGATTAACTCTTGACTGATTTAAACTCAATTAAATTATCTATCCAAGAAGTTTTCAACAAAATATAGATATCACTAATTTACTACCTAAATTATCAAGCAATAATGTGACTAAAATAATTAACCAAACAACCAGCAAAATTTAGAGTAACAAGCAGTAAGCGATGCTATTCCAGGGTCACGGGCTAATTTACAATCGTGTTGTGTTCTTGGCTTGAAACGACTAATTAATCTATCTGGATTGTTGATTGACAGGGTTGATATTACTCATAAGAATCTGTCGAGTTCTTACTCATCTATTCAAGCTAACTCAATGCCTATATGTCTATAGAATTAAGATTAACAAGAATGCATTCACAATTCCTGTATTTCAACCAAGCAAGGCAATTGGGTATATGTCTATCCCAATTGCCAATCTGTTCCCCGAGGCCCGGGTTCAAGAACTTGCTCTATTTAATTCTATTGCAATCTAAAGTTCCCACTTTCGAGTTCAACCAAAGATTCATAGATAGTACTTCACTGTTAGCTACTCAACAAAATAACTAAAATCAGAATTAAATAAACAACCCAATATGATAAACCAACTTCGTCGAATTAAACGTCAAACAACAACTTTCATGTTTCACCCATGACCCCAGAACAATGGGTTTTAGCTACTCATACTAATGTTCAACACAATAGGGTTCAATTTCATCACAAATATCAAAAACAAAAGGAAGAAAAGAAGAACTTGATGGTCAAATCTCCTCCTTGCCTCTTGCCTCTCTATACCTTGCACTAGCCTATGAAAAACTTGATAAATTAACCTTGGGCGAGGTTGGCTTTATATAGGTTAAGTGGGTTTTTTTCTCCAGATTTCCAATTCTGCCCCTGAATAACTCTTTTTTCGGACTGGGACTAGCGCGAGCTCGCGCATCCTTTGCGCATGACTTCGCGCATATTCCTTGACATTCTGCCTCCAGCTCCTTAACTAGCGCGACTTCGCGCATGAGCTCGCGCTTCTGGGCCATTATTTCTTCCATTCTTTGTCTCGTCCTTACACGCACTCAGCTCCGAGGGGTCGTTCTTGCTCGTAAATAGTTCCAATAGCCTCTTGAAAGCATCACATATTCTCCTCATCCTGCAATGTATACAATCCACAATTAGAGCCTATTTTTCATCAATTAACCATATTATGACATTGGAATATGATCAAGCGGAAGCATAAACAATAGCTAAATTACCTAAATTTAGCCTATTATCACAAGGCTCATAGGAGGGGGGCAGAACTTAGAGTCTAAGAGTAAGTGTAAGTGCAACAGAGGAGGAACTAGGAAAGGCCATAGCAGGCTAGTGGTCATGCCTAGCAATTAGGATGCTGGCACACCCCTGACCAGCCTGTTAGCCAAATATTAGGAGTTAGGATCTATTGAAGTTCAAGTTCAGACCTGAGCAGTAATTTGGGTACTGCCAAGCCAAAACATTAACTCAGATACATAGAGGGGGATAGGGGTAGGGATTTATAATAGAAACAGTTGTAAAGAAAGAAACACACATAGCTAATCACTGAACATGAACGGCAAAGTAAACAATAATGCTGAAACTATAAACAAAAAGAGGTAATGGGGTAGGGAGCAATTGTTCATAAGGAAGAGAAGCAGGCAATAACATATAGGCATTTTAAATCAGATGTTAAACTTTACAAAGGGTAGAAAGTAGACATGCATACAAGACTGTAAATAAACACATTGGGGTGATACTGAATTAATTTAGGACATACGAGTTTCAAAGAAGCAAGTAAAGAGAAGCAGTAGTCTTGTAAAAGCCAAAGTGCAGACAAGAAGCAAGAATGCTCTAAGTATAAGTTCATAAGAGAATCGTGATTGTGATTTTAAGAGTCTGTCCCTTTCTCCTTAAGGAGTCATGTATTTATAGTGTAGAAAGCAGGCAGAAACAAGGCAAGAAATAATTTTGAAAGCTGATTGCTAATCAATTACACGAAAATCTCCCTTAATTAAGGGGTTCAGATTCAAACGGGCATAACTAATTAAGGAAATAAATGAATCAAACTCTTTTCAAAGCAGTACAAGAGGGGTAAATACATAATAGTTTTTTAAATGCAGGGTTTTGACAGTAAACGGTTGTATAATTAAGGAAAGAGAGTCAATTAACAGCCACGAAATCAGAAGTCCAAATACTTGGTGTGAGTGAACCCAGTCAGAAAAAGGGGGAAGAAAGGTTGTACTTAAGGAAAATCAGTAACAATCAATCAAACCCTAAAAATAAGATTCTAATCAATCATAAGTTGGAAAACCTTTTCAGAAGAAAGAATTCATCACACATATAAAAACATACAGCCATGCTTAAACACGAAGAACTATCATTCTAATCAGTAGAAGAGTCTAGCATAGAAAAAGTTCTGAGTCGTAAACAAAGGAGTTCAAACTCAGCTCATAGACTCAGAATGAGTCTAAAAGAGTTAAGGGTTCCAAAATAGAACCCCAGTTCAAACATTTGATCAAACCTTGGTAAAACCCCCAAATTCTAGGGTTTCCAACTCGAATCAGAGATAAGGAGGCAACGGGCTCAGAGATTTCTTTCAGACTCATGAGAAAGGAAACACATACAATAGCAAATTCGAAACAACAGAGTGAAGAAACTGATTTGAAGCATAGTGAGAGTAGAAGGAACATGTTTAAGAAAAACCTGGGACTTAAACAAATTCAGGAGAGAAAGTAACACTTAAGAAAAACAGTAGAGGAAACATGTTTAAAGGGAACTCAAACAAGGTCCAGTAAAAGGCAAACAAAGAACTAAGAAACTTAGTAGAAAATACAGTAGAGGAGCACAAGGATATCAGAAAAACATAGCCAAAGAACACATAGGGAAACATAGCAAGATAAACATGTGAGAGCATGGTATAGAAACTCAATAGGAAGATGAAACATAGAAAGCACAGAAGAACACGTATAGTAGTATGAAAGCATAAGAAAGCAGTAGAAACACATGCGTGGTAAAAGGACATAAATGCATAAACACAGTGAGGACAAATACACATAGAAAAGAAAAGTCGGAGAAACACTTTGAACTTTTAGAAACCCTAAATCGGAAAGAAGTAAGTTTTGAAAGAAAAAATTGGGGAAAATGTTTAAAAACTCAAGTAGAGCACAGATATAGAACAGATCTAAGAAAACAATCAGAGAAAACCTCGAATAGCTAGGGTTTCAGAGGAACCCTAAAACGAGAAAGGCTTGGAAAAGGTCCGATCTTGGTCGGAAAGGTCAGAGATAGGCTCATAGGACCAGGATACGTCGGAGCAACACCGGCGATGGCCGTGAAAACTCGAGCAAGCACAGGTTTGGATGAAGGCCTTCGAGGTCTGGCCTTAATTCTTCAAATATCGAGCACACAGGAGTAATGGGGAGTGAGTATAAGGTTACCATGGCCGGAGGAGCCATGATTTTCGGTGGGTCTTGAGGTCGGAGATGGTGAGAGAGGCTAGGGTTTCGAGAGAGTTTGAGAGAGGAAAGGAATTCAGGGGCGGCTGATAGAGTAAAATGAGTTAGGGTTAGGGGTTTGGGTGAATTAAAATGGTAAGGGAAAATCGTGGCTGTTGATCAGATTGATCAACGACTTGGATTAAAAGGGATTTGGGTCGGGTGGTTCTAAATGGGTTAAGGGTTGGGTTAAATGGAATTGGGCTGGTCCGAAATTGGTTTGAAATTGGGTCAATTAGGGAGGTTAATTTGGCTATAATTGAAATGCAAATGAAGCCATATTTTAAATAGCCAATTTTTTCCTTTTAATTTATAAAAATAGTAAAAAAATAATTTCGAAAATAAATTAAAAGTACTGAATCAGTTAATTAATACAAATATTAATTAAAAAATATTGGAACCAGTTTCATAATTATAAAATGCTGTTAATTCTGAAAACAGGCTAAAATTGCAATTGTATGCAATTTGGCTTTTAAAATATCAAATAAATTTGTAAAAATGTATAAAAAATATCCTAGCTACATTTTGGTATAAATATGAGAATAAAATAAGCTATTCACTAAAAAAAATAATTTTGGGAATAATTATTGGTTTTTGTACTGCTAAAATGGGAAATAAATTGATTTAAAAACTCCTTTAAAAATTAGGAAAAATACTAAAACACTTGGGCATACTTGTATATGCATACATATGCTATTTCGAAAGTATTTTGCATGTAAAAAATATACGAGAAAAATTGGGTATCAACAGCTGCCCCTCTTTACCCGGGAAGGATGAAAGAGTTGTCGGGTAAAGATATGATGGCCAATTTTGACCGAACGAAATGGTTTTGAGGAGATTGACCGTGCTCTGGTTCCTGAGCTGCCTACATATCCCTGGTGTTACAGGAATCAGGTTATATGTAGTTCGGGATCCATTGGCGGACTATTGCCGATGGAGATCTTTCAAGAACGGACGCGATATTCAGGTTGGGATGGATGGTTAAGATTAAATAGGGCTGCGGGAACTGGAGCGGGATCGCTCATGTTGAGACGGCCGTTGCTAGCCGGTTTACCTGCAGATAAGCAATACACGCATATATTGGGCATAAATTTAAACATGATGCAAGTTCCCGTTGGACCATGAATGCTGTCTTCGGACAGGTAGGATGACGTCCTCAGACCATGACATCCTGGGCCATGAATCGTATAATAGAGGATTCGCAGGCTATGAAATGATATTCTCGGGCTATGAGAATGGTGTCTCTGAACCATGATGCCTTTGAATAATGATATGCAAAAGATAAAGAAGGGGTCCTCAGGCCATGGCATGGCGTTCTTGGGCTATGAAAATGGTGCCTCTGAACAATGACGCCTTTGGACAATTTGGCGATCTTTCAGCCCATGAAATGCAGGATTTGGCGATCTTTCAGCCGATGCAAGACTTAAATGAAGTGGCGATATTTCAGCCGGTACAGGATTTAAATAAAGGTTGGCGATCTTTTAGCCATGCAAGATTTAAATAAAGGTAGGCGATCTTTCAGCCATGCAAGATTTAAATAAAGGTTGGCGATCTTTCAGCCATGCAAGATTTAAATAAAGGTTGGCGATCTTTCAGCCATACAAGATTTAAATAAAGGTTGGCGATCTTTCATCCATGCGAGATTTAAATAAAGGTTGGAGATCTTTCAGCCATGCAAGATTTAAATAAAGGTGGCGATATTTCAGCCAGCGGATGTAAATAAAAGTGGCGATATTTCAGCCGATGTAGGATTTAAATAAAAATGGCGATATTTCAGCCATGCAGGATTTAAATAAAAGTGGCGATATTTCAGCCGATGCAGGATTTAAATAAATGTGGCGATATTTCAGCCGATGCACGATGTAGATGAAGGTGGCGATATTTCAGCCATGCGGATGGAGGTAGAGCTTAACCTCGGAAGGCAGAATGGTAGCCTTATGCAATGCAGAAGAATGCAGATGGAGACAATGCTTAGTCCCGAAAGGTAGAATAGTAGCCTTATGCAATGCAAAAAATGCAGATGGAGACAGAGCTTAGTCTCGGAAGGCAGAATAGTAGCCTTATGCAATGCAAAAAATGCAGATGGAGACAGAGCTTAGTCTCGGAAGGCAAAAAGGTAGCATTATGCAATGTAGAGGTAAAAAGTGAATAGTAACGAAAGCTCTTAGCTGATAGATGATAGCTGATAGCTGATTGCGTCGTTGTGGCTGCTGGGGATGTCATGTACGGATAGCGCTTGTAAGTAAGTGATGATTCTGAGAGTTATATTCCTGCAAAAGTATGAGTATGTAATCGTATCTGATGATTTTATGTCTTGGGGTGCCTGCATGCAAAGAAAAATCGTGAGTTTTGTCAAGGGGGAAGGTAGTTCGTCCTCCCTTGGACTTCGCTTGTCCTATTCGGCTCTTGCTTTCATTGGGGGTAGCATCGCTAAACAAAGCAATCCCGATAGTAGCTATGCATGATTTAGTAAAGAATATGACGTAACTACATAATTTTAAAATGATTTTCTTTTAGATGAACCGACGACTGCGACGCAGTTCAAGACATTGCAACCTCCCTTTCCGGAATTTTGAGGGTCCTCCTCAAAATTCTGCCCCAGTTTACTGGTCTGGTGCTTCCGACGGCTGCGCGCGATGACCGGCTGAAAATCAACTTTGGAATTTTGAGGGTCCTCCTCAAAATTCTGCCCCAGTTTCCAATATCGGGGAAAATGAAGATTGTATTGAATTGTGACCGAACCCATAAGGCTGCCTACATATCCCCTCTTAAACGGGAATCAGGTCAAACGTAGTTCAAATTACATCATAAAGAAAATCATAAGTGCTACACATAGTATCGCTTGACTGCATCGGAATTGATCGGCTTTGGCCAAACATCCCCGTCCATTTCTGCAAGTATGAGGGCTCCTCCTGTTAGAACCCGGTGAACCATGTATGGACCCTGCCAATTGGGAGAGAATTTTCCTTTGGCTTCATCCTGGTGCGGAAAGATTTTCTTCAATACCAGCTGTCCTGGTGTAAATTGTCTTGGCTTGACTCTTTTGTTGAAAGCTTTGGACATTCTGTTCTGATACAATTGACCATGGCAAACTGCATTCATTCTCTTCCCATCTATTAGAGCTAGTTGCTCGTAGCGGCTTTTTACCTATTCTGCGTCATCAAGTTCTGCTTCTTGTATAATCCTCAAGGAGGGAATCTTTACTTCGGCGGGAATGACTGCCTCTGTACCATAAACCAACATGTAGGGAGTTGCCCCGATTGATGTGCGAACTGTGGTGCGGTATCCCAATAAGGCGAATGATAACTTCTCATGCCACTGCTTATGCTTTTCTATCATCTTCCTTAGTATCTTCTTGATGTTCTTATTGGCCGCTTCTACGGCTCCATTCATCTGAGATCTGTAGGCTGTAGAGTTCTTGTGATTGATTTTGAATGTTGCACACATGGCTTTCATCAAGTCACTGTTGAGATTGGAACCATTATCAGTGATGATCGACTCTGGGACGCCGAATCGACAAACGATGCGGTCGCGGACAAAATCTGCCACAACCTTCTTGGTTACTACTTTATATGACGCTGCTTCAACCCATTTTGTAAAGTAATCGATGGCCACTAAAATGAACCTGTGCCCATTTGATGCGGCAGGCTCAACAGGTCCGATGGCATCCATTCCCCAAGCGGCAAGCGGCCATGGCGAGCTTGTTGCATTAAGCTCATTTTGAGGCACTTTTATCATGTCTGCATGTATCTGACAGCGATGGCATTTTCGGACATACTGGATGCAGTCTGTTTCCATAGTCATCCAAAAATATCCTGCTCGGAGTATTTTCTTTGCTAAGACAAAACCATTCATATGTGGACCACAGGTCCCTGCATGAACTTCTTCTAATAACCTAGATGCTTCCTTTGCCTCAACACACCTTAGCAATCCCAAATCAGGAGTCCTCCAGTACAGGATTCCTCCGCCGTGGAAGAAATTGTTGGATAATCTTCGCAGAGTGCGCTTCTGAATAGCATTTGCAAGCTCTGGATATTTTCCTTTTCTGATGGTGACAGATGAACACTGATGCGCGTTTCCTTGACATTCCCTGTATCCCCCAAGTTGATAACCTCAAAGTTCTTAACCTCTTTAGACTTAGGCCTATTCTCAAAGTTCTTAACCTCTTTAACGACCTTTTCCGGTATATCATCCTCTTCTGAGTCTATATCCATTTGTTGCGTTGTCTCGTTGTAAGTCACAATCGTCGATTCATTAAGATAAGTAATAGTAATGCTGTGTTAATAGAGTAAACGATAGAAAAATAATAAGCGCTTTGATATAAGAAACTGAAATGCTTTGATAAACTTCATAATTGTTTTGAACATTGGAGCTCTCATTTTCGAAAATAAAATGCGGAAAGAAAATCAACTAGCGAAAAAAAAGATGATGCATGGTGCTTTGTTCAGCCTTGCTACCCCGAAGCTCTCCGGGCCGTGGTGGTTCTGATGGACCAATTATTGAGGTGCGCTCCTCGGGTCACAGCTTGTATAGAAGGGCCTTCCTCTCCTTCCTCCTCAAAAATGACACAGCAGTCCATATTGTCGTCTTCCAAAAACAGATTCCTCATTGCTGCCAGTGCTTCCTCTTCTTCTGACCCATATATGACATCTGCCGGCTAGAAAGTCTGCTCCAGGGGAGGTATCGGATGCTCCAGTGGGTAGTAGGGACTGCGCCATGGTGGCGACCAGTGGTTGAACTCCTCCCAAGTGTATTCATACCCCAAACCGAAAGTGGTACCATGTTTCTTCAGCTTGATGGGTTTGGCGATTCCCTGGAGGTTCTTGCCGAGCCCCTTGCCAGGTTCATATCCGTTCCAATTCAGTATACTTTCGATCTTGTCATCCCACCACTTATCCTTGTCTATGGCGTTGACTCGCTCAATGTGATGGTAGGTTTCTCCGCCTATCTTCCTTCTTCCTCCGATCGCTGGGATGGTCTGGCGACTGTATATGGGATTACTACCGTCGCCATGAATAATCACCTCTTGGTGATTCCACTCGAACTTCACTGCCTGGTGCAGGGTTGATGCTACAGCTCCAGCGGCGTGAATCCAGGGCCGTCCCAACAAAAGATTGTAGGACGCTGGGATGTCTATCACTTGAAAGTCGACATCGAACCAAGTTGGTCCCATCTGCAGACACAAACTGATTTCCCCAATGGTGGACCTTTGGGAGCCGTCGAAATCTTTGACGTTGATGGCTCCATCTTTGATCTCATGCAGACCTTTCCCTAATGTTCGGAGAGTCACCAAGGGACAAATGTTGAGGCTGGACCCTCTGTCAATCAAAATCCTGGTGATGAAATAATCCTCGCATTGCACAGTGATGTGCAGCGCCTTGTTATGGCTCAACCCTTCAGGTGGCAGCTCATCTTCGTGGAAAGTAATTTTGTGACTTTCCAATACTTGCCCCACCATGTCCGCCATTTCTCCTCCGGTTATATCGCTGGGTACATATGCCTCACTCAGTATCTTCATCAAGGCGTTCTTATGTGTATCGGAGCTTTGTAGCAGAGCTAGGATGGAGATCTGTGCTGGCATCTTGTTCAACTGATCGATGACTGAGTACTCCTTTGCTTGTATCTTTCTCCAGAGGTCATCAGGAGGAGTTTCGGTGGATCGTCCAGAGTTACTTACTTGATTCAACCGAATGTTCCGGAGTATAAACCCTGCCAGTTCGGGTCATACCCTGTGCTGCAATTGCTTCTCCAGATTTGGTTTTCCCTTTCCTCCTCGCCTTGGCAGTGTAATCCCAAGGAATGGCCTTCGTATGGAATGGTGCTATGTCTGACATTGCCACCGGGATGGGTACCATCACTTTGGGAGGTAACACAACAACTTCAAATGGTACTGGTGCTTTTGGGGACCCAAACTCAACCTCAATCGGTTCTGGCGTCTTTGTAGAAGACGGTGTTTCAAACTCGAGTGGTACGGACATGTTTACTTCAGCATTCCCAGAGGGCTGGATTTGGACTACAATCGGATTAAGAGTGACTGTTGGTTTCTTTGGATCGTCACCCTCCGCAATCAATCCAATCGACCCTTTGGGGTCCCAATCATCTTCTATTTCTATCATACGAACGCCTCCCCTTTTGTGGTCAGGCAGAGAGTTGTTGCGGACGTTCGGAGCAGGCTCCTTTGCTACAATGGTTTTGTTGTCGATCGAGGCCTGAATCTTGTCCTTCAGGGAGCGGCACTCATCAATGGTATGACCCTTCATGCCTGAATGGTATGCACAGGTTTTGTTCGGGTTGACCTATTGGGAAGGATTTTCTAGAGTTATGGCGGGGATAGGGGTGACGTAACCAGCGGCTTTAAGCCTTTCATACAGCTGGTCGATTGGTTTGGCAATAGCGGTGTACTGTTTAGGGGGTCTGCGGTCGAAGTTTGGCCGGGGTCTAGGGAAATTTTGGCGAGGTGATTGATAGTGAGAGGGCTGAGCATTATAGGCTTGGTAGACGAGTGCGGGTTGGGAATATCTTGGTGAGGTAGGTTGATATGTGGGAGGTGGAGATGATTGGTAAGTAGGTGGTGGAGCTTGGTAGGAAGGCGGGGGTGCTTGGTAATTAGGGGTAGGTTGATATGTGAGAGGAGATACTGGGTAGGTTTGGTATTTTATTGGGGATTTTGTTCTCTGTGCAACCATCACGGCACTCACATCCTTTTTCTTGGACGTGCCACTAGACTGTAGAGCCTTGTTGGTAGCCTGCAATGCCTCAAAATTAGTGACCATACCACTTTTAATGCCTTCCTCGATCCTTTCCCCTAGCTTGATGATGTCGGAGAATTTCTGGCTTTCAATCAGCATCAACCTCTCATAATATTGTGGGTCCTGAGCTCGGACGAAAAACCTGTTCATCTATTCTTCTTCTAAGGCCGGCCTGACCTTAGCCGCTTCTGATCTCCAACGAGTAGCATACTCGCGGAATGTCTCTGTAGGTTTCTTCTTCAAATTCTGGATGTAGAATACATCTGGCGCATTCTCCATATTGAATCTAAACCTGTCCATGAAATCGGACACCATACCTACCCAGCTTGTTGATAAGTTAGGATTTTAACATGATTATACCGCTACTTGATATTGCTTTTGTTATGAATTGCCACAAAATAATCCCAAAATCCTTACAAGTTACGCTTGATTGCAGGTTTGAGCGGCAAGATGACAAATGTCAAAAATCGGCTCAAAACGGAGTGAAACCTGCCAAGTGTCAAAGACCAATGGAAGTGGGGAACAAGAAGACCTAGCGCGGACCACACTGTTTTGCCACGGGCCGTCCTAGGAGATTCAGAGACTGGTTCATTCAAGGGCAATCTGCGCGGTCCGCGCTCCTTTTTACGCGGTCCGCGTAGATGAGATTCAGAGAGATGGGGTTTTTGCCAAAGTACTGCCACGCGGCCGCGCTCCATTTATACGCGGTCCGTGCCCGTTCGGAAACGCGGCCGCGCTACATTTCTGCTCGGTCCGCGGTCCCAACTTCAGAGAACAGAGTTCAAGAGTCCAAGAGCCAATGCGGTCGCGCTCCCTTTTTGCGCGGTCCGCGCCTACCCCGCAGGGGCATTTTTGTCCAGATTTTTTTGCTCGGTATAAATAGATCTTTTTGACATTTTTAGGTTATGTTTTAGCTGCTGTACGAGAGCTGCGCTCGTGAGAAGTATTTTGTAGCCTATTTTGGCAATTTTACTCTTGAATATCATAGATTTTAAGTAGTAATCAATTATTATGTTCATTTCATCATCTATTTCTACTGTTTCTACTTTAATTATGTCTAGCTAAACCCATTAGCTAGGGTTGTGGCTCAACCCTAGTGTGGGTAGTTAATGGGTGTTGCATCCTAGGGTGAGATTGAGCTTGGGTATTTGTTATTTGGGTTGATTTTTGTGTTTCAATCTAGAATTTGTGGTTGCAAACATGAATTCAAGCTTAGTGGGTCTAACTCTTCTTGAGAGAGAGAGTCATATGACCCTAAAAGTTAACCCAACAAGGAATTGGGATGGACCCATGAGAATGGTAGTCCCAATTAACGGGTTAAACCTCGAAAGAGTAATTACCCTACTTGAGCCCTAGTTGCCCGGTCTAATTGGCCTACCTAATTGGTCTCGAGAGAGTCAATTGGGCAAAATTGTTATCTCTACCGAGAGGTGTGAGAACGAGTGCAATTGTGCAACGGCTATGCACTAAACCCAGATTTATCAATCTCCCCTTAGTAGCTTCTACCCGTTAGCTAGCCACCTAGGTAGTTTCACAACCCTAGTGCCTTTTTCCTATATCAAGTACAACTTAGCAATATTTCCTTAGCATAATTAAGCTTTAATCTTCTAGATTGCAATAGTAGTTTTAAATATAAAAACCCCCAAAAATGTTAGGAGTGTAATTAGAAGTACGAACGCAATTCTAAACTAAGCAGGCAATACAACTCCATTCCAAGCTCCCTGTGGAAATTCGACCCCGATCCACTATTCGGGTATTAGTTATTGCTACCCACTCTTCCTACCATTGTGTAGTGTTGAGATGGCCGCAATAAACTTTTTGGCGCCGTTGCCGGGGAGCTTACGGTGTTGACTATCGGTTTAGTTAGTTTTGTGTTTTGCTTCTTTCCTTCTTGTTTACTAATTCTATTTGTGTCAATCATTCAGGTACTATGGCTCTCAATGCAAATGACCCTCTTGGCAACGTGAACGCGGGGGAGGAGGTAGAGGATCTTGAGCCCGAAGAGGTTATACCACCTCAAGTTCCACGTAGAGGCCGTCCGGCCAACGCAAATGACAACAATCCTATTCCAGACCATTCTCCTCCGCCACCGCCAAGAGCAGTCCCAAGAGTTCTTCCTAATCAAGGGTACGCGAGTGCCATCGTTCCTCCCCGAATCCGGGCGGGGAACTTTCAAATCACAAATGTCATGTTGACCTTGCTCGAGCAAAGGGGATATTTTACGGGCGCCTCCGACCAAAATGAATACAAGCACTTGAAGGGGTTTGTAGATACTTGCTGGGGCAGCAAACAAACAAACGTGTCAGAGGATGCGTTGCGATTGAGGCTTTTCCCGTTTTCTCTTCGGGGCAAAGCGTTGGACTGGTTAGAAAGGTTACCAAATCATTCTATCACCACATGGGATGAACTGGCGGACAAATTTATTGCCAAGTTCTTTTCTCCAAGTCATATGGCGGCTCTTCGGGACGAGATTCTAGCTTTCAAGCAAATGCCAACGGAACCATTGCACGAGATCTGGGAGCGATATAGAACAATGGTGAAGGAGTGCCCTAACAACGACATGACTGAGGCGAAGATCCAGCAGACTTTCTATAGGGGCATCAACACCACGAATCAGTGCATTGTGGACCAATTGGACGGTGGGAACTTTATGAAACTTTCTTACCAAGAGGCATGTGACGTACTTGATGAAATGGCCGACACCTTTTCGGCATGGCAAAGCCGAGCGAATGTACCCCAAGGTGACCCCACGGTCATCCATTTGCACAAGGAGTTGAGTGACCATGGCCAAGCTATTGCCGAACTTACAACAACAATGAATCAGTTGGCGAAGGCGCAATTGCAACAAGTACAAAATCCGCGCCAAGTCAATGCAATGGAGAATGTTTCTATGCTAAAAAGGAGGCAAAGAGGGCAACAACAACCTCAAGGTAATGGTGAGCAGTTTGACAACAATAATGATGGTGGTGGTTATTCGAACGAGTGTTTTGATGATCAAAGTGAGGAATGCCAATATGTCAATAACTACCAAGGAAATAGAGGAAATCAAGGGAATCAACAATGGCGCCCCCAAGGCAATTGGGGCAATCAACAAGGAGGCGGCAATTGGAATAACAATAATCAACAACAAGGTGGTAACAATTGGAACAATAACAATCAGAACAACAATTGGGGTAATCAAGGTAATAACCAAGGCAATTGGAACGGGAACAACAACAATTGGAACAACAACAATAGCAATCAAGGAGGGTGGAATAATGGTGGTAGGGGGCAAGGCTTTCAAAGGCCCCCCATGTTCCAACAACCAAACAATCCACCCCCCTTTCAGTCACAAGGGCCTAGTTCTTCTGGAAGTGATATGGGACGGATAGAGATGATGTTCGAGCAGATGATGAAAAAGAACCAAGATTCTGACGCACAATTGGCGTCGCATAATATGTCTATCCGAAACCTAGTGGTGCAAATAGGACAAATCTCTCCAGCTTTAAATACCCAACCAAAAGGTGCGCTACCAAGAGATACGGTAGTGAACCCGAAGGGGGGTAACAATCATGTGATGGCGGTTACAACTAGGAGTGGAAGAGGCGGTGATGTGCATGCCTCGGTTGAGGATCAAGTTGTGAATGATGAAATTGAGTTGCATGATGATGATGCACCTTTGAATGTTGACAATGTGGTTGAACCAATAGTGACAAATGATGTGCAGATTGATATTGATGATGAGGCCGGGGTAGAGACTCAAGATACCGTGAACCCGTCTAGGGAACACATTATTGATATACCCGAGCCGGCAGTGCCCAAGGCCAAGGCACCCTTGACTAGACCACCTCCACCATATCCTCAGCGGTTAGCAAAGTAAAAGAACGACAATCAGTTCAAGAAATTCATAGACATGATGAAGAGCCTCACAATCAATGTTCCTTTAGTGGAGGCACTTGAACAAATGCCTGGGTACGCAAAATTTATGAAGGATTTAGTCACCAAGAAGCGTTCTATGGAG